>NW_027187313.1:6374104-6431708 GCF_028583685.1 Petaurus breviceps papuanus | reverse complement strand
TCTATCTATCTATCTATCTATCTATCTATCTATCTATCTATCTATCTGTCTGTCTGTCTGTCTGTCTGTCTGTCTGTCTGTCTGTCTGTCTGTCTATCTATCTATCTATCATCATCATCATCATCATCATCATCATCATCTATCTATCTGTCTGTCTTGTGTATATACGTATACACACAGAGTTTTCTCTTTTTTCCCTTTCTTTTTAGCTTAACATCCTTATTATTAGGTTTGTGAGACTGCAGACTGATATAGTCTTACCAGTCTTTGTTAGTATATTCAACCCTGGCCATCACCCTTTCATACCTATATTTTAAGCTGTGATCCAGAAATTCAAATTCTGTGCTCTGTCACCAACTTCTTATCTAGCCATTCACTTTCCAAATCTGCTTTTCTCTGATGAATTCCATGCTTTTGAGAGTAGCATTTATGAAAACACCACTTGTGCCCCTGAGGATTCAGTTTCTTTCCCAAGTCTCTTTTGTCTTTAACAATGCTTTTTTGGTTCCTTTTGACATTATCATGTGAGTTACCAGAAGTGGGTAGTAGTCATCATTTTTGTCATATCTTGGAAGGTTCTCTGTAATGTCTTAGCAAATACATGCCTTGGGAAGATAGCAGATTGGTCTATTGGTGTTTCCTAGTGGCAAAAGAATTGCCTTAGTCCTCCTTCATGAGCAGTCACCAACAACCATTGTCTCTTCTTTTTCTGACTCTTACTGGATGGGTTTTCACCTGACAGGGCTGATACATCTGTATTATTGTTGCTTGGAAGACAAGCTCCTGTTTCCTTGGAGCATCTACCTTTTTCCTCTTTGTGAAGAACCTCAAATGTCTTTCTTACCACAAAGCATTCAGTGACCCTTCTTACCTTTTCTCACTTTGTGGCACTCCTTTACCTTCCCACCTCCCAATACAGGTCAGGATTCCTCTCTGCTTCTTGATCTTCTTCTTCTTCTTCTTTTTCCCCACCTTGAAGCTGTTTCATTTTATTGAATGCCTCCTCTCCCCCTTCCCCCCATTCTTCAAGTAACACTTTGTTATCTGGAAGAGTGGAATGTTGCTTTTCAAGTCAAAAAACAAAATGGTGGAAGAGATGAAAAGACAGAGCAGTTGAAACTCAGGAAGACCTGAATTTAGTTCCTACCTCAAACATTTACTAGTTCTGTGACCCTGGGTAAGTCACTGAATATCTCTGTGTTTTAGTTTCCTAATCTGTGAAAAGAAGGGTTGGAGAAAAGTGGGAAAATGGCACCCAAGGGGAAGAGCAGCTCTAGCAAAGGAGGGAAAGGAGGAGCAGCTCTTGTGAGTGAGAGTGCAGATAGGAAGGTTCAGGTCCCAAAGGCGGTGGGAATGCAGTAAAGGTCTGACATATTATGTGTGAAAAGCTTGGCAGAATCATGGAGACCATGGAAAAAGGAAGTCTGCAGTGAGATTCAAAGATGTTGCCTCTCAGTACAGTGAAGATAGAGCCTGGCAAGGGCATCTGGATGCCAAGAGAATCCATGGCAGACAGCATTTGCCTTGCCTGTCAGTGACCTGGGCAAGCCTGTGTACATAGATACTCCAGTGAAAACCAGATTTGGGTACCATATTATCATGGTTGAAAGGAGAAAATAAACTGTGATAAATGAAGTGATTATAAATAAAAGAAGGGTTGGATTTGTTGACCTCTAATGCCCCTTCTAGCTCTGAATCCATGATCTGACATGCTTGGGGCTCACTGCATGAATCCCAAGGATGTTGTCATAGCAAGACTGCTATCTATACATGGGTTGAAGTGGTATGTAGTATATCCAAGTATTTAAGAAGATGATTTCCTTTCTCCCTTTCTCCTAGGTCAGAGTTGGGTATTTGGGATTGAGATGGCAAAGTTCAGGAGGAACAAGGGCATTAAAAGGGCATGATGGGCCAAAATGGCTCTCTTGTGAGTCCACTGCACTGGGAAGCTGGAGGGCTTAACTTCAAATCCCGTCACAGATACTGACAGTGGGACCCTGGGGAAGACAGCACTTAACTCCCCAGCCTCAGTCTCCTCACTTGTAAAATGGGGATTAGTAATAGTACATGTCTCACAGGGTTGTCATGAGGATTAAGTGAGAATGTATGCAAAGCATTAACAATGGCCATTATTCCTTCCCCCTTCTTCAAAATTTCCTAATAGCACTCAGTCATTCTCTCTTCTGTCCCTATAACACCCTGATCTAGCTAACCTTACTTTGTATTCTTCTATGTATCTACTTTTCCCCTTTCCACTTCCCCTGCAAAATAGAAGCTCTTAGAGGACATGGACTATGAATTTGCCATTTCTGCTTTCCCAATGCCTTGAATTTAGTACTCTGCTTAAAAAATGGCTGTTGTTTAGTTTGTTTTTGGCATTTTTGGCAACTTCAAAGCAGAGGAGTTCAGCCAGGGAGGAAAAGAAGGGGTTCATCACTACCCAGGCAATTTGTATGTAGAAGGTACTGTCAACATCCCTTGCTGTTTCCTTTTTCCTTATTTGTGGTAGTGAGTGTCCAGATGTTTCAGAAATTATAATCCTCAATCAATCAATCAATCAATCAAGCAATTGTCATTTAGTCAACCTGTTATATTCCAGGCAGGGGTGGGGAACCTGCAGCCTCAAGGTTACATGTGGCCCTCTTGGTCCTCAGGTGTTGCCCTTTGACCAAATCCAAACTTCTAGGTCCTCAAGTGTGTCCTTTTGGAATTTTGTCAAAGGGCCACACTTGAGGACCTAGAGGGCCACCTGGCTGCAAGTTCCCCACCCCTGTTAGGCTCTAGGGGTATAAATGTAAAAGTGAGATAGTCTATGACCTCAGGTGTGTGGGGTATGGGACCCCCCAAATCCCCTACCCAGAAAAATTAAAATTCAGAAGTAACTTGAGGAAGGAACAGGAAGTTTATTCAGTTCTCCTGAGAAGAGGGCATCCCTTCCATTAGTATGAACCAGCAGAATGAGGTGTATTACAAAAGACAGAACAAGAATTTATACCCTAACTCAGTCAAGCTCCTCTCCACCCCACCATGTCCTTTCTCTCATTGGCTGGGAAGTGGGCTCTCAGTCTTGGAATGAAATCTAACCCAATGGTGTATAACAAAGAAGCCCACTATCTCCTATTGGCTGGGAGGTGGGACAGGGAGCCAATGTATTTTTCATGTCCTTATTTGGCAAACACCTGAAAGGGTGGAGGTCGAAAATCCCTAAAGGGCCTGATGCTAATAAGGGTGTTACAAACAAGGGTGAAGGTCCAAAGACTCCTCAAGAGACCTAATGCTGATGTGGCAGTAGTAAAGAAGGGGGAAAAAGGGGGAAGCTGAAACTGCGGCTTGCTCCCACAAGAAAACTTATGGGCTGAGAAGTTTCACTTTTCCCATTCATCAGGGAACTTCCACTCTACTGTCTGGGGGACAAAATGTTCACAGGCAAATAAATATAAGATAAAGGGAGAATGAATAGATTTATTTGAGAGCTCCAGTGGTCTTTTTCTAATACTCCAGTTATTCAAGAAAAATACTGCAAAGGAATATCCTCCTTCTAGCCTAATGAACCTTAAATAGACTGAGTATATATATGCCGAGGGAGGAGAGAGCTCCCCAAGACCTTGTACCGTATAAATACTTATTGTAAAGGCTGCTTTGGTGGTCACTGTGCTTATACTTTCCTTCCTTCCCAAGGGACGTCAGAATAGCCTCCAGTAGCAAAGAGATAGGGCAGGAGATTGGAGAGTATTCCTGGTGAGAATGGGATGATGGTTCTTGACAGAAAATATGAATTCTGTGGTTTTGATACGCAAGCCACCTGGGAAGAGAATTTCATTACTGTTTATCGTAGCAGCCCAGGAGAGGAGAAGCATTCGGCTTGGACTGCATAATGAAGAAAAGTCACCGGCAGGATCAGCACTTGGCTGGCCTCCAGCTCTGAGTCCCCTGTTCTTTATGGAAGGTCAAGAAGGGAAGACACTGGGCTGGTGGAAGGCTGCCTGGAGTGAGATTTCAAAATTGGTCTTTCTCCTCTGGAGGCTTGGCTTCAAATCTAATTAGCTAACTAATGACAGTAAATGATCATAATTAATTGATGAATGCTGAAGTGGTTTGACTGTACAAAAGCATTGAATAAAAGCTTGAGTGCAAAGAAAGGCTAGTCTAACTTTGATGACCAGCTTATTATGAAGCCTTTTATCTGGGCCATTGGTGAATCTTCTACTGTTGAGTGCCTGGGGCTGCAGACTTTTCTGGGGGAGCTAGAATGCTAAGTGTGGGCTCTGTCTCCTCAAAGTTTTCTGGGCATAGGCCCTTCTACCCTAACCAGGAGAGACACACTGGGGACAATGGGCATTGGAGGGCATCATTAAGGGTTTGCTGGAGGGTTTTCAGAATTTTTAACTTGATGGTCCCCATAAATAACAAAGATCACAGGATTTAGACCTGGAAAGAGTGAACAAATTCAATCAAGCTGTACTCTAGTGTAGAGCTTGAGATTTGAACCCTGGCTCCAAGATCCCCCTATTCTTTCTACAATACCATGTTAATGGCATGGTTATTTTGTTGAGGTTTAGGGGTGCTCGAGACCCCAAAATACCAACATGCCAGGTCCTGCTGAATGAATTTGACTCAAGTCTTCTCTCAGTCAAAGTAAAGCAAAGTTTATTAAAGAGTCACCATAATGGGAGCAGCTAGGTTGGCGCAGTGAATAAAGCACAGGCCCTGGAGTCAGAAAGACCTGAGTTCAAATACTGCCTTAGATACTTACCAGCCTTATGGTCCTGAGAAAGTCACTGAAACCCTTTTAGCCTCAATTTCCTTATCTTTAAAGTGGGGGGAAAGGGCAGCTAGGTGGCACAGTGGACAGAGTGCTGGACCTGGAGGCAGGAAGTTCTGAGTTCAAATCCAGCCTCAGACACTTCCTAACAAGTCATTTCACCCTGCCTCAGTTTCCTCATCTGTAAAATAAGCTGGAGGCGGAAATGGCAAACTACTCCTGTATCTTTGCCAAGAAAACCCCAAATGGGGTCACAAAGAGTTACACGTGACTGAAAACAACTCAACAACTGCCACAAAGTGGGGGAAAGTGGTTCTCCCCTCTTCCCAGAGTTATGGTGAGACCTAGATTGTACTTGCAAGTTGCTTTATGAACCTTCTAGCACTATATAAAGGCTAGCTGCAGGTGTGCTTTTATCCCCACCTTGCAGATAAGGAACATTTGCCTCCAGGAGGTTAAAGGACCTACCCAGGGCCACATAGCTAGTATTAGAGACAGTATATGAATCCAGGCCTCGCTTGCACGCACACCCAGTGTCCTTTTCACTGTCTCATGCTACCTTTCAGCAGGTGCTAGAGGATAAACCAGATCAATTGAGAGTCTCAGAAGGAGATGAATATATCATAATCAACACTTCTCCTGTTGAACATGCCCTGAAATCCAGTGAACTTTTGAAAAATTTTAGGATACTCCACTCACAGAAGAATCCCACCTGGATACTTATTAGCTTTGTGATCATGAGCAAAGCACTCAACCTCCCAGGGCTGCAGTTTCTTTACCTGTACAAAGAGGACAGTGATATTGGATGAGAGAATCAGGGCAGCATAGTACATAGAGAACAGACCTTGAAGGCAGGAAAGAGGCAGCTTGGTCTCAGAATTAGCTCATGGGGGCCAAAGAACCTAGAATGAAGAATCTTAGAGCTGAAACGGGCTCAGAGGCCATTTGGTCCATCCTGTTCCTGGAAAGAGATCCCTTCTACAACATTCCTATTGAGTGGTCACGCCACCTCTGCTTGAGTCCTCTCCTTCAAGTAAATCAACTATTTCCTAAGTTTCAAAACATATCTCCAGTTACCAGGAGGCAGACAGCCCAGAATGCCACAAAACATTAAGACTGATTCACATTTCCAAGGAAGATTTCAACCTCAGCACACCAGAAAAGGCTTTCTTCCTTTAGGAAGTCTATGGAAATAAGCTCCCCAAAGTATCAGATAATTATTGCTTCTAAGCATACATCCATTACATCTGTGCACATCTGAGAGGGCTGGATATAGAACAGAACCTTCCTCAAAGCCCACCAAAGGCTGTATGATGCAAAGCCAGGCAGTGTGTGTGTTAGGAGCTGGTCATATGTATGCTGGCTTATCTTCCTGATATACGAATTTCCCTGCTCCTTTTACCAACCCTGTTTTGTTTGAAGAGTAAGTGTTGCATCGTGATAATAGCACTGGATGAAAAGTTATGGAACCTAAAGTTGATTTCTTTTCTTTTCTTTTTTTTTGCTTTTTGGAGAGGGGAAGGTGGGGCAATTGGGATTAAGTGACTTGTTCAAGGTCACGTGGCTAGTTTTGTGTTACGTGTCTGAGGCCAGATTTGAACTCAGGTCCTCCTGACTCCAGGGCCAGTGCTCTATTCACTGAGCAACCTTGCCACCCCAAAGATTTTATTTATTTATTTATTTTTGTGAAGTTGATTTATATCCCAGATACTTACTGGTTATTCAATTATAAAATCATCTTGCAGAGCCTTGGTTTCTTCATCTAGAAAACAGGTGGCAACAATATTGCATTAGCAAGTCAGTGTGACAAAGTGCTTAGAAACCCCGCCTTGGAGAAAGGAAAACCTGGCTCTCAGTTCTGCTTCTGACACATGCTGGCTATGTGACCTGATCTCTCAATTTGCCAGATGACTCTCAGAATCTGAGTTGAAGAGAAGGTGCCAACTTGTATTGGTTTAGAAGGAGTTTCCTCACCTGGGAATATCCTGTGTCAATGAAATCTCATGTCCAATGCAAGTTTATGCATGGGACATGGAAGCTTATAGCACATTTCAAGCACAGAAGATTCCAGAAAGGAAGCAGTGGTAGGCAAGGGATGGGAGATGATCTAGAGCAGAAGTAACCTACAGTGAGAAAGGCTAGGCCCCTGTACTCAGAAAGGTTTTGTAGTCTATCATCATTGCTGTTCTTTAGTCATTTCCAACTCTTCATGACTTCATTTGGGGTTTTCTTGACAAAGATACTGGAGAGGTTTGCCATTTCCTGTGAATTGCCATTTACACATGAGGAAACTGAGGCAAAGTCAAGTGACAGCTAGTGTTTCAGGTCAGATTTGAACTCAGGAACTTGAGTCTCACTGACTCTGCTGTATCCACTGGACTACCTGGCTGCCTAGTCTGTCATACTATTCAGTTTTTATGGGATGAAGTTCAGCGTTTGCAGAAAACCATCATTCTAGTGTCTGAAACCATGGTCCAGAAAACAAAATCCTAAGTGTACACACACACACACACACACACACACCCACACCTATCAATTATCCTACTTTTTCTTCCAAAGTTTCAACCTTCAACTGCCAGAAAAGTTGAAAACACTTCCTATGTCCTCTCTTCCTTTAGTTTCCTACCTAGGACTTCAAAGCTTGCAAAAATACTTCCCAAGTTTCTTTTGATGCTATCTTCTGTCTCCCTATGAATCAGCAGAAGTGGGCAGTGGTCATTGTGTTCACTCCGCCTTGGCAGGCTCTGCAACATGTCTGAAGTTTTGCCAGGCTTTCTGCCACAAGTTTAAAAAAAACCCAAGACAAAACAAAACACAAAAACACGGCGGGAGTGAGAACAGGTGGTATAAATCAATCCCTGAAGACATGAAAGAAAGCACGACACGGGTGTCTCATCTCCTAGCCAGATTGGCCAAGTATGGAAAAGCGATGTCAGTTTCAGGATATAATAGGAATCTGCTTTTTTTAAAAAAAATTGCTTTTAGCCCCCTACTTTTTACAGGATTGTTATCTCATGAGTCTTTCCAGAACAATGGGTAGGCCATGTCCTCTCCATCTGCAGCCATCAAGTGGTAATTATTTAATTCATTTTTCACCCTGAATAACTCTGTAAATTAATTGAATAGTAGGAGCGATAGAATACTGAGGGGAAAAATAGAACATATTCGGTATGCTTAAATGGAGTGAATAGGACCTAAGTACTGAATTAGTCACAGCCAGACTAGCTTTGTGAAAGCTGGTGGTGCAGTCTAGTAGAAAGAACATTATTGAATTGGAGGTCAGTGAGCCAGGGTTCTAGGATCATGTATCGAGAGTGGTAAGGGACCTCAGAGGCCCTTTAGCTCAGCCCATTAATTTTACAGATGCAGAAATGGAGTCTGCAGAGGTTAAATACCTTTGAGGCTACAGAGGGAGCCTCTGAGGTGAGATTTCAGCTCAGGTCCTCTGATTTGAGACTCTTCCTCTTTCTAATGACCCTACTCAGCTCCTGGGTGACCTTAGGCAAGTCCTTTCCCTTCTCTAAGACTCAGTTTCTCTACCTGTAAAATGAGGGGGTTGGACTTCAGTCGTTGCTTGTTGTTTTTAGTTGTGTCCGACTCTTCATGATTCCATGCGGGGTTTTCTTGGCAAAGATACTGGAGTGGTTTGCCATTTCCTTCTCCAGCTCATTTGACAGATGAGGAAACTGAGGCAAACAGAGCTAGGTGACTTGCCCAGGGTCACACAGCTAGGCAGTGTCTGGGGCCAGATCTGAACTCAGGAAGCTCCCCAGTCCAGAGGGGTTGCTCTATCCACCAGACTAGATAACTCCTAAAGTCTCTTCCAGCTTAAATATTACATAAGGCTATGTCAAGGGTCAGGCTTGGAGATTAAGCATTTGTTATGTCTCTGCTACATGCAGAGCACTCTGAAAAGTGCGAGAGATACTAAGAAAACAATAGTCTTGGTCCTCAAGAAGTTCATATTGTGCTGCAAAGACATAGAAAAATAAATACAAAATTTAGACAGAACAAATAGAAAGTAATTTTTGGTGAGAGTGCTACTAACTGAGGGTCTATGGAAAGGCTTCTTTTCTGAGGGAGCTCTTGTGCTGAGTGTTGAAAGGAGCCGGGCAGAGGTGAGGATGGAGAGCATTCCTACCCCGAGGGGGACAGAGGCAGGAGATGAAAAGTTCTATACAGGGAACATCAATTAGGCCAGTGTGTCTGGAACACAGTGTGTGTGAGGGGGAGGAATGTGAAATCTATTTGGAAAGATAAGCTGGAGTCCAATTGTGAACGACTGTGACTGCCAAACCAAAGAGTTTTTACTTTTATCCTAGAACCAATAGGAAACCAGGGAAGCTTTCTGAGCAGTTATTGACATGGGGAGTAGCCCATAGTTTTAGGAATATCAGTGTTTAGGAACGACAGCTTTTTGGAGGATGGATTGGGGTGGGGAGAAACTGAGGCAGGAGAACCAATTAAGTGAGTGATGTGAGTCCAAGTGGAGAAGGGCCTGAACTCCGGTGAGGAGGTGAGACACGGAGGTGGAGTCAACCAAACGTTGAAGTTGACTCCACAGAATAGGCAGAGACAAGGAGGATGAAGGCAGGGGAAGGAAGGCAGCTGCATCTGGAAGGAACTTCTCAGAACTTTTTAACGTGAATTGTAACCTACAAGGGGCAGCAATGGGCTTTGGTCTTTACACTCGAGAGTTTAGGTATTGGCCTCGTTTCAATATATCTCATTGTCTCATTAACTCAGTCCACTCTAATGTTCAGTGTCTGTTACTTGGGTACCGTTTTGTACGTCTTATGCTAAACTGTTAACTGTTTTTCCAGTCTTTCCTTCAAAATTCTCATTTTTTTCTCCAGTGCCCCCCCCTTCTCTCCCTACTCTTTTCTCCTTCTTTCTCTTCTGTCTCTATCTTTGTCTCTCCTATCCCCTTGTCCTTTATTCTCCCTTTCTCGTTTCTTCTATATAATGTTAACTCTAAAAGAATTCTTCATTTATTTCTTGTAGAAATTCTATTTGATCTTATGGTCAAACTATACTTTTCTTTTTAAAAAAATTTTATTTAATAAATTTATTTAATTTTTAGTTTTCAATATTCACTTCCACAAGATTTTGAGTTACAAAGTTTCTCCCTGCCTCTCTCCCAATATAGCAAGCACACTGAGCACCCCTTCCCCCGATCTGTTCTCTCTTATATCCTCCACCTTCCCCCCCCCCCCTTACTTTCTAGCAGGGCAAGAAGGATTTCTATACCTCATTGCCTGTATATCTTATTTCCTGGTTGCATGTAAAAAATAATTTTTAACATTTGTTTTTAAAACTTTGATTTCCAGATTATTTCCCTTCTTCCCTCCTCATCTACCCCCACTGGAAGCAAGCATTTCAATATAGGTTGTACATGTGTAGTTATGCAAAACATTTCCAGAGTAGCTATATTGTGAAAGACTAACTATATTTCCCTCCATCCTACCCTGCCCTTCCCCATTTATTCTATTTTCTCTTTTGACCCTGTCCCTTTTGGAAAATGTTTGCTTCTAACTATCCTCTCCCCCAATCTGCCCTCCCTTCTATCATCCGCCCCTCTTGTCCCCTTCCCCCCTACTTACTTTCTTGTAGGGTAAAATACCCAATTGAGTGTTAAACTATGCTTTTCTTAAAGGCTTTCCTTATGAGATGATCCTAATGATAACAGTTCTTCCTTATGAGACTATGCATTCTAGAATTACCATCTACTATGTTTATTTTGGGGCATTCCTGGCATCATAATAGGTCATTACCTATTTTCTTTACTCCTTCTAACTTCTAGCTTTACTTCCTAGATTGGGAATTGGCATTAGGGCTAGGTTCTATACATTTTTTGCAACTTTGTAGTCCTGGCCAGTTTTATCTGGGGTCTTGTCACTCTTTTTTTTGCTTTATTTTTTTTGGAGGGGGGAAGGCAGGGTAATTGGGGTTAAGTGACTTGCCCGAGGTCACACAACTAGTAAGTGTTAAGTGTCTGAAGCTAGATTTGAACTCAGGTCCTCCTGACTCCAGGGCTGGTGCTCTACTCACTGCGCCACCTAGCCACCCTGGGTCTTGTCACTCTTGTTACATTGAGTGCCAGGTTCTTCAAGGCTCACAGGAGTATTCTGAGTCAGGGAAAAGCAAATTCTCAATGGGCTCTATGCAGTCTGATTAAGGATATTTATCAGTATTCGAAGGCCAGGAGGTACAGCAAATAGAGCACTGTCCTGCAGTTAGGAAGAGGGTTCAAATTCAGTTTCAGACTGTGTGACCCTGTACAAGTATTTTTGTCAAGGAAAACCCCAAATGGGGTCACTTAGAGTCAGACACAACTGAAACAACCAAATAACAAAAACAACTTATCATTACCTTCTGGGTCTTTCCAGGATCCAGACCCCAGTTTAGGTCTAGACAACATAGTTGCAGACTTGATTGTGGGTGGCCCTCCAGTGGATAGTAGTTGGCCCTGGACCCTGTCAACTACCAAAAAGGCTTCACAAATCCAGAATGATCATGTTGCTGGCCTATCCCTGTTCTGGGCTAGGGGTTGCAGTCAACTATGGGGATAGATGAAACTGCTGACCTAATTTTCTTCTGGGCCAGCTTCTTGAGATGAATATGGATACTCTCCAGGTAACCCCTGTATTTCTGACCTAGGCCTATTCAGAGGTTTGGAGGTTCAGTCCATGATCTTTCCCCTCTCAAAGACCCCCTGGAAACCCCATATTGTTGGCCCTTGCTCTGCTCCAGTCCTAGGACTGTGTTTTTGACCCACTCTGGGAGACCACTTGCTGCTGGTCCAACCCTGTTTATCCCTGAAGGCTGAGTCTGCAATCCTAGCCCACCCTTGACCCACAGCTGCTGCCCTGGTCACTTGACTATGATATGAATTTGATACCTCATTCTTGAAAAATGAGTTGCTGGTGATTTTTCCTTAGATTTCCCAACCACTACTTAGTCTTAGATCTTTATTGTAGTAGTGATGGTGATGGTGGTGGTGGTGGTGGTGGTGTGTGTGTGTGTGTGTGTGTGTGTGTGTGTGTGTGTGTGTTATGGGAGGTACTGCTTTCTTCTATTCTTCCATCTTGTCTGGTCTCCTGAGTTGAAGTATTGGAATAAAATACAATTGTGACTTGGGATAAGTGGGTGTGTGTTTTTTTTTTTTCAGAAATTCTCTTGCATCATAGTCATTTAAACTGTACAAAAGTTCCCATGTGTGCTGGACTAGCATAAAAAAGGAGGAGGAAATGAAATATAGCTCAAGAAACTGGGGTTGTATAGCCTGGAGAAGACATGATAGCTGTCGTCAAGTATTGGAAGGGATACCGTGTGTCAGATGGACGTGATCCTCTTGGCCCTAGAGGGGGGAACGAGGATGAATGGGTGGAAGTTGTAGCAAAACAGATATTAACTCAGCCAAAGAAAAATTCCCTGTCATGAGAGGTGTCAAAAAGTAGATTGTGCTTCCTTGGAGGTGATGACTTCCTTATTTCTGGAGGTCTTTAAGCGGCAGAGATGTTTTAGAAGGGACTTCTGTTGGACTAGATGTCTTCTGAGATCCCTTCCCCCTCTGAGAGTCCATGATGGTGAGAGCAGGAGAAAGACTAGAATCCAGGGATATGGCTTTTGATAGGAAACATCTACCTCTTTTATTCCTGTCCACATTCCCCACTTACCCTTCAATAGATGACTCTAAGTTCTTTTTTTTTTAAATTAAATTTTATTTTAGTTTACATCATTCATTTCCACAAGATTTTAAGTTACAAATTTTCTCCCTGTCTCTCCCCTACCCACCACCCCAAAACAGCAATCCCACTGTATTACCCCCCCCCTCCGAATCTGCTCTCTCCTTTATCCTCCCCCATGCTCCCTCCGACTTTACGGTAGGGCAAGATGGATCCCCAGTGCCTGTATATCTTATTCCCCAGTTGCATGTAAAAAAAAAATAGTATTTTTTAAACATTTGATTTTACAACTTTGAATTCTATATTCTTTCCCTTCCTCCATCATTACCCCCCCCCCCCCACTGGGAAGATAAGCAATTCAATATAGGTTGTACATGTGTAGTTATGCAAAACATTTCCGTAGTGGATATATTGTGAAACACTGACTATATTTCCCTCCATCCTATCCCGCCCCCACTTGTTCTATTCTCTACTTTGACCCTGTGCCTTTTCAAAAGTGTGTGCTTCTAATTACCCTCCCTGCAACCTGCCTTCCCCTTCATCATCCTCCCTCTCATCCCCTTCCCCCCTACCCTCCTGTAAGGTGAGATACCCTATTTAGTGTGTATGTCATTTCCTCCCAAGCCAAATTCAATGAGAGTAAGGTTGACCCATTCCCTTTTGCCTTCCTGTTCTTCCCCTCCATTGTAACCATTTTCCCTTGCTTCTTCTATATGAGATAATTTACCCCATTCTGTTTCTCTCCATCTCCTCTCATTATATTCCTCTCTCATCTCTCAATTTCACCTTTTAAGTATCATCCCTTCCTATTCAATTGGTCCTGTGCCCTCTGTCTATGTATACCTGTACACATATATACACACACTCACATATGTATTCATACACTCATATATCCTCCCATATAGACACACACACACACACACATATATATATATACACACACACACACACATTTATGTTCCCTTCATCTATCCTCATACTGAGAAAAGTTTCATAAGTTACAATTATCATTTTTCCATGTAGGAATGTAAATAGTTCAACTTTGATAAGTTCCTTATGATTTCTTTTCCCTGTTTACCTTCTCATGCTTCTCTTGTTTCTTGTATCTGAATGTCAAATTTTCTATTCAACTCTGGTTTTTTCATCAAGAATGCTTTAAAGGTATCAGTTGGGTGCCCTCTCTGAAGCCTCTACAGGCTCTGGCACCTGGTCACACACCCCAGGACTTCCACCCAATATAGAGATCCAGATCCAAGCAGGTTAAAGCAAGAGTGATTGCCCCTCAGAATGGTTGCTTGGTCCCCCTACAATCTGCAGGCCAGGAGCTCTGAAGCAGTCATGTGGCTGTGGATACCACACCTCAGCTGCTTCTCCCTCTGGGGGCAGAGTCTAGATTGCACTCTTGGACCCCCTGTTCCCAATGTGCACACTGACCTTTTACTTTGCCTTTGGCATTTATGGGTTGATAATTCTGGAAACCGCAGTAGCTGCTGGTGATCCACTCTCCCAAAGTCACTCTAGCCAAGGCTAGTTGGGGCCACCCTGAGGCTAAAACCAAGGGCTCACACTGGGCTGGGCTCTGCTCCCAGCATGCTGTGATGAACCCTTCCTGTCTGCCTGCTGGGCTGCCTTCAGTGGGAGGTTTGTTTCTCTCTGTCACTTTGTGGGTTCTGTAGCTCTAAAATTTGTTTAGAGTCATATTTTATAAGTATTTGAGGTGGTTATGTGGGGAGCACACAGAGTTTTCCTCCTTCTATCCTGCCATCTTGGCTCGATCCCCACCTACCCCTATTTTGACCAGAAGACCACTCTACATTCTTTTTATGTCCCAAGGTAATCGGCAGAAGAAACCTAGAATGAATCTTCCATTGAAGGGTAAGCTCTAGAGACCTGGGACTAGGATAGATAGCCCCTGTTGGGTAAAAAGAGGCTCAGAATATTAAGCCCTGCTCACATCTGTATCCTGGACATCCTAACAGAACTGAAGGATCTTGCCTGGATTTGAAATTAGGGCTAGGGCTCTACAGGCATTGGGGAATTTCCCTTTACTGCAACAGATTCAATTGCCTCTCATTTCTAGTTCACTTAAGAGCAAACCCAACCTCCCATTCATTCCTCTACAAAACTGGAAGGTAGAAGTGGGAGATTGGCCCTATGTCCTGTGGCCCCTGGTATTCCTGGGGCAGCATAGTAACTTAACACAGCCATCTAGCCTAAGTTCCCTACAAGATGTTAATGACTCAGTTCCCTGGAAGGAAAATCTAACAGCCCATTAGCCATAGAGGGAAAAAGCAGCAAAATTAGTCAATGCAGTATTTGTCATTCAAACAAACATGCTGTGGCCTTTTTGCTCCCAATTATGGACAGCATGGAAAGATCATGAGGTTTTGGGAGAAATGCAAAGCAATCAACCCAAGGGAAGAAAAACAAAGGTTTATTCTTAGACCAGGCACTGTTGTATGAGAAATATATATATATATATATGTATACATGTATGTATGCATGCATGCATATATATATATGTATGCACACAAAATATATATAAATATATGTCTGTATATGTGTGTGTATATACATACATATCTACACAAACTTACATATGTATATGTGTATTTCATTTGATTTTTTCCTAGCTAGTTGAGTTGATTGCAACAAACATGGCCTTTCCTGACTTATTTCTATATCTTACCTGTGCTTCAGCGTTCTGGAAGTTACAATATGGCATCCTATTAGTCAACAGTGATGGTCCAGGCAAAGGTTAATGTCATTATGGTTGGTAATCAGGAGTGTTTGTGGATGGAGACAAGCAAAATCACTGCCTAAGAAAGGCGGAGGGTTAAGCTGGAAATCAGCCAAGACTTTTTCTTCTCCCTCTATGTCTTCCCTCCTTCCCTTTGTCTGTTGAATTTTGAACCATCTTTTAAAGCCCAACTCAAACACCCTTGCATGGGACCTGCTCTCATCCTTTCAACAGGTAATGAGTGACTTTACCTTTCCAACCTTTGCTCTCTAACTTAATGTACTTAATGTATAATATTATATTTATTCTAGTTTTTATATTATATATTGCAGTCATCCTCTTGGTAGGGATCTTGTCCTTTTATTCTAGGAGTTCTGACCCTTTTTTGCATCACAGACTCCCTTGGAAATTTTGGTTAAGCCTCAGAATAAAGTTTTTAAATCCATAAAGTAAAATCCATATGATGATGAAAGAAACAAATGGTACTGATATTAAGATACAAAAATATTTTTTAAAAAGTTCGCAGACCCCAGGTTAAGATTCCCTGCTTTTAGATGGAAAGAACCATGAGAGCAAGGACATATGTTACATATGTATTTTTTTTTGGCAGGGAGTAGTCCAGTTTGGGAAGAAGAATCTAGATGTATGACTTTTTATTAGGATAGGCAACTCCCGGCGTAAAATTTCTCTTTGCTAATACAGATTAGGAAAGACTTCTGAAATGCATGATTTTCGTGAATCACCTTGTGGAACAGAGAGTTTAAATGACTTGCTTAGTCGTGCTCACATAACTAGTTTATGCCAGAAGCAGAATTTGAACCCAGGCATACCAGCATCTGAGTATGGTTCTCTATCCCCTAGATCATCCTAACTCTTGTAACTTATGCTAGCATTTGGGTGGCCCTTTAAGGTTTGTATCTATTTGTTGTCTTGTATGAGCCTCACAACAACAACCCTGTGCTGGGAGGTAAGAATTTTTATTTTCACATTTTATAAATGACGAAATGGAACCTGAGAGAGGTTAAGTGACTTCTCCAGGGTCACACAGCTAGTCGGTATCTGAGGCAGGATTCAAACTCAGGTCTTCTCTACTCCAGGTCCAGTGCTCTGTGAATCATGGCACTACCAGCTGTCCGCATCTAAGCTTTGTGTTTCCTTCAGCTCCAGTCACAGACTGGAGTCACACACACAAGTCAACTCAACAAACATTCATTGACTATGGTGTCTCAGGCATCGTACTAAGAGCTGGGGATACGCAGAAAGATAGAGACAGTTCTTGCCCAGTAAGGAGCTCACTAACGGAGACAGTATTCACACAATTATGTACAGTTAACAACAGATATCTTTTACATTGTGCTTTATGGATTGTAATTTTTTTAAACAAATAATATCTTATTTTTATCCACATAACACTCTTAGAAGATAGTTATTATTATTTCCATTTTGCAGATGAGGAAACTGTGGTTAAGTGACTCTGCCAGGGACACACAGCTAATAAGTTTTAAAGGACACATTTGAACTCAGGTCTTCCTGACTCCAACTCCAGTGCCCTCTCCACTGCGCCACCTAGCGACCCCTTCCCGTATATAGGATAAATTGGAAATCTCAGAGGGAAGGCACTAGCAGTAATATGGACCGTGAAATGCTTCTAGCAGAAGATGGGATTTTAGCTGAGACTGGAAGGAAGACAGTGAATACAGATGTTGGAGGTAAGGAGGTAGGAAGGAAGAGAATTCCAGGCCAGTGAAAACACAGAACCTGGAGATGACATGTCATACTACAGCTGCCAACAAGACCAATGCCACTGGATCAGGGAGTATGTGAAGATGAACAGAGTCGAAGAAGGGGCCAGGTTATGAGGGGCTTTAAAAGCCAAACAGAGGATTTTTTAATTTGATCTTGGAGGTCATAGTGAACCCCTGGAGTTTATTTGAATAGAGGTCAGACCTGAGCTTTGGGAAGAGCACATTGATAGCAGATGAAGGACCGACTTCATTGGGAAGAATCTTAGGGCAGAGGCATCAGCACACAGTAGACAGCTGACAAACATTCATTGTGTTACATTTTTGTGGGTCAGTAATGCAGTCTTTGTCTATGAAAGATGGAGTATTATTTCACACTTACTCAGATTTAGCTGGAAACAGGAGGACATCAGATGTCCCAATGGAGAGATCCTGGTGAGCCCCCATTTCTAATTTCATGTATTTGTTATATAATGGTGACAACAAAGTAAACTTTCTCCTCTAAGTCCCCTTTGAAAAACTTCAGGGTCATTATGATGTCAGATACCTGGAAAGAATCTCCATTTTTAATAGGATGCTCAGTTAGTGATAAATACCCATCACAGAAGTTCACATTTTGAAAAGAACATATTTCCTTTCTTTTGTGTCTAGATTATACTTCCTTGTGTGCACACCTCTGATCAGTTCAGTTCATTGTTTGGAACCTTTCCATGGCCCTCTGATGCTTACAGAATAAAGCCCAGCTTCCTCATCCTAGCATTCAAGGCCTCCCAGAATCTAGTTTCAATTGACCTTTCCAGCCTTATTTCACATGGTTCCCTTTCACGACTGAAATACTCATTGGGGGCCTCAGGATGTAGAGCCAAGGGGAACAATGGTAGCCCAAATAGGAGTGAAGCTGCTCTGGTTTCTCTGAAATGAGATGGGATTCTGTGAATCCCCCTCCATTTATAGCACATGTGGTGTCATGATGTAACAATCGGTAGATTAAAATGGGCTTGCAGATAATTATCCCAAATACTTTAGTTTAGGAAGGGAAATTTTGCTTTCCCAAATGAATCAATGAATAAATAAGCAAACAAATAAATAAAAATAATAAAAATAGATAAAATTGGTGTTGTTGAGCTATTTTTCAGTTGGGTTGGACTCTTCATGACCCCACTTGGGGTTTTCTTGACAAAGATACTAGAGTGGTTTGCCATTTCCTTCTCCAGCTCATTTTTGTGATGAGGAAACTGAGGCTAACAGGGTTGACTTGCCCAGGGTCACACAGCTGGTAAGTGTCTGAGGCCAGATTTGAATTCAGGAAGACTCATCTTCCTCACTCTAGGACCCATACTCTATTCACTGAACCACCTAGCTGCCACATAGATAAATAGATAGGTAAACCGACAATTTTGCATTGATCTGTGCGTTTCCCAGAGTCCCTTGTCAAAGTAATGAGAACTCAGTCTGACCAGCTCCACTCCTAAGCTCCCTTCAGACATAGATATTCTCTTTTCATTGAGTTTATAGGAAAAAGACAGGTAGAGGGCCTGGGATTTCTTTTCCTTCTATTTTCTGATTTCCTTTGGGCTCACACTGATTTCTTATAGGTTTTGAGCCCAGGTTCATTTTTGTTATTCAGTCTAAAAGGGTTCCTTAGGTGCCTGAAGGAGTCAATCAATCTCTAAGCACCTGTAACCTACAAGTAAACTACCACTTTGGTTTCCAAGAAGGGGTTTTCTTGGTCTTTGTGGGTCTCTACTGCAAGAACAAAATTACTTTGGGGAAGAAAACCACAGTTAAATCGTTCTTGAGGTGTTTGGAACATTCTTGGGCACCTGGCACAGCCCAAGTGACATTGCAAAAGTGTAAACAAACTTACTTGATGAACCATAAATCTGCCTAAGCCACCTGTTGTGATAGTCAGGTGGGAAGGAGGTAGGGTGTGAGTTTGCGATGGTTTCTGTTCCTTTTCTTTAAAAAAAATCAGATCAGAGGCTGAACATGGAGCTACCAGATGACTCCTATGTTTCCTTGTAGCTCAAAAATTCTAAGCTATTTTTGCAGGGCCTGGTGGGCAGCTCTTGGGGTTTCCACCACCTGCTGCTGCCTACGCTTTTGTAGTCCAAGGCAAACAGTAGACCCTTTGTCCCTTCTCATGTCTGTCCCTCTCATCCTCCTTAGAACCTCTGGCTTGTTTCAAGAATGACCTCAAATATCACTTCCTCCAGGAGTTCATTCCTGGTCCTGCCAGATACCAAGGCTTTCCCTTCAAAGGTTGCCTTTCATCTGTTCACTATGTGTCTTGTATATTATCATTCATTCACATGCCATCTCCTCTATCAGAATGTAATTCTCCTGAGGGCAAGAACTGGCTTGGCTTCTCTTGGTATCCCCTGTGCTTAGCATGGCACATTATAAATGCATAATAAGTGCTGGTTAATTTATTGGCCACTACAAATTGTGCCCATAGGATCACAGTTCTAAAATGGGAAGGGACTTTAGAGGGCCATCATATCCAGCCCACCCATTTTAGCAATAAGGAATTGAAGGCCCAGAGAGGTTTAGACTTCTCTAGGAGGGTCAAGAGGCCCACCCTGTTACAAGAGCATTGAGTGAGGGTGTTTGGGAGGTGGTAGAGTGTGTGTAGGAGAGGTAATGGGGGAGAGGAAGGGAGTAATTTTCTCCTTCATGGACAGCTTGACTTTTGTTATTTGTGAGAAGAGGTCCCAGGAGACCAAGGGCTGTGGTATGAGCTAGGTTCCTTTTTCTACCTATGGAAGTAAGGCTGGTAAGCACAGAAAAAACAAGCAAACCAACAAATTGAATCAAAACCCAAACTCCTAATCAATCAAATGTGATAGGCCCCCAACAACAATGAAGGGTTCTCACAACGGAAATGCCTTTCCCCTTGTAGTCTGATTGAAGTGAAGAGTGGCCTTTCTATATCTCCTCCCTCACCACAACCCTTGACGCATTCATTTGGTCCTCATGACAACCCGATTAGGTAGATTCTATTATTAGAGAATATTGAGAAAATGGACATTGAGCGGGGTTAAGTGACCTACCATTAAACAGTCAGTAAGTATCTAAGGCAGGATTTGAACTTAGGACTTCCTGACAGGTTGATTTTCTATTCATTGCACTACCTTGCAATATCACATGTGTACCACCTAACTGCTCTTGGAAGTATTTGTGTTTGTGTCTTTAATGTTGGGAGGCTGAGTAGTGGGGTGAAGTCCAATTTGGGCTACTTAATTGGCTCGAGGATTTTTCACAAACCTTGATTCCTTTTCCTAGTTCAGCTCCCTCTCTGGCTTCACCCAGAAGGCTTAAATATGAGGTTGACTCTAGGCAACATATTTCTGCTACTCATTTTTCCTTCCATTGTCCCTTCTCCTTTTCTTCAGGCACCTAGTTATTTTTATTTTTTAAATTAAAAAATAATTTTTAAAAAAGTATTTCAAAGAATTACCACCTTACCTCCTCCTTTGGAATGGGATTTAGAAATCAAAGGAGGAGGAAGCAAAAATCTAGAGAGACAAAGGTCTCTAAGGTCATGTAGTTCCCAGTTACTTCTCAACTATCACCTTCTTTCCATAGCACTTTATCTAATACACCATGCAGCGTGGAAGTTAGGGAGTCTTCTCTAATGGGAATCCCTCTTTTGTTTGAACTTTGACCAGAAAATTCTCCAAGAAAGTGGCAAAGATCTTTGATGAGTATATGTTTGCCTGTTTTCTGCCTCTCTACATTTATAGAGGATTGTTGAAAGTTATTTTTGCTGTTGCGTATCTCAAGGAATCTTATACGATATTGTACAGACCTTACATAATCTTCCATCTCTTACAAGGCTTAGCTGGGCTTCCCAACTTTTCATCAGCATGATTCCCAGCCACTTCCTATAGAACAAGGGGCATAGAAATGTAAGAATCAGAACGTGGCTCTGTTGCTGTCAATGAAAACATAGATGGCTGAAGAAATTCTGGCAGATTTTCACATTTGCCATCTGTTTCATTTCACATCTACTTTTTGTCTTCTTCTGGCTTTCATCCTTCACTTGTCTTTATATCATTTAGCTCAGTGGGATCTCACACAAAGCTTTCTACAGGCTAATTTTCTATTCCTCTTCTTTTTTGTTGTTTTGTGAAATATGATGTTCTATTATCTTTCTCTGTCATGTTTTGTAAATGAGCTTATATTGCAAAATGAACTTTCCCATGGCTTTTGTGTCTTTCTGCTTGACAAAGAAATTGTCCAGCATTTGCTGCCTGAGGCAATTTCTGGAATCTTCCTCATTGGGGCTCTTTTTTTTTTCTTTTTACATTAGATAAACTTTTATTCTTTGCTGATTGTTTATCACAGTCTACACACAGTGGTTGTTCCAATTTTTTTCTTCTCTCCTTAAGCTTCCTACATCATATGCGCGTGTGCACACATGCAGACAAACACATACACCCACAGAGGTGCGCACATACACACACACACACACACACACACACACACACACACACACCCTTCTCCCTCTCAGTAGACAATCACACTCCTATTTTAATGCCAAAAGAGGAGCCCAGTACTCTCTCCATTCTACTACCAGCTGTCTTTGTGCAGAGACTGTATAATAGGTTCTCGTCACTTCTTGTTTGGACTTTTACAAAAGCCTTTTAATTAGACTCTTGGCTTCTGGTCTCTATTCCAATCCATTCTTCACATAGCTACCAAAATAATAATTTTCCTAATTCACCATGTCACTACCCTTCTAAAAATCCTTTAGAGGCTCTGCCTTATCTATAAGATAAAATATAAATGGCATAGTCTAGAACTCTTCTGTCTGGATTCCAATGATTAGGTTCTAAGGAACCTTAACATATTCTCACTCTCACAACTGAGTCAGGTACCACAGACTCTCTGAGGTCATTGGCTTGGGTCTCTATCAATGTGCTTCCTCTTTCCTCCTCCCTCCCTCCAAAATATAGTTGAGAATCATTGAGTCAGCCAGTCTTAAGTTATTTTTAGAAAGGTGTAGTTACCAAGGTGGTACTGTAAGAATATTTGGTGCAAAATATCCTTCCAGAAGTCTACAACACACTCTTCTACAACTATATACATAATCTAGGGCAAAGTGGGCTCAAGCTTAGAAAGTATATATACCAAAAGGGGAACTCACAACTCTTGGTCACTGGAATTCCTTCTCTCTCATTTGTGGAGTGCTTAAGGCATTTCTCTTAAGTATGATGACACATCCATATGTCCTTGGTTTCTGATGCAGAAACTGCCATCATTTGATCTGGGTTTGTGGGTGGTACATTGATGGGAGATGGAAAATCCATTAAATCCCATAGAACCTTCAAAACTCACTGGGTCAAAGGAGTAGGGAGAAGGAGACCCAGATTGTAGCTAGAGCTGAGGCCTCTCCTTCCCCCAAGCATTTTCTTCTCAAAGATGTTAGCTTTAAATATTTGAGTAAATCTGGTTCTAACTAGCTTATTCATTTAGAGGTGATCCCTGAGGTGTGGCTGAGTTACCTCCTCTTCAAACACAAATTTTGTGCAATATTGCTCCAGTTTGATGGATTTTTTTTTTGCATTTAGTCTAAAGTTATTGTGTGATTGGGACACGTTTATACCTAGTTATAGTATCAAACTTAAAATAGGGTGCGATGGTTTTGAAAAACGGTTACAAAATCCATTCTCATCCCCATATTCTATGTTCCAACACAGTTAGACTAAGCATTGTTATCTAATATTATTCTTCACTCTCTTGAATCATTGCATCCAGGCAGGCCATCCCCAAAGCCTCCTACATCTCCACTATTTAAACTCTTCTCTTCCTTTAGCTATTTTCTGTTCACCTGCTTCCTCTTTCAAGGAATGCTCCCCAGTTCCTTTAGTTGAAAGTCATCTCTCTGAATTCAAGTTTTCCCATAATATTTTGGTGTGGTCATATTTTTACATTATACCATCTTTCTTTGTATACATGCCATGTCTCCCTTAAACAAGATCATAGACTTTTTAAGAGCAGGGACTGTCAACTTGCATCTTTGTTCCCCAGTGCCTTGCATCCAGTAGGCACATAATAAATACATATTGAACTGAATTTAAAGGTACCAGCCCTGGAAGAAGAAGCCCTAGTAATATTATGCCCCTTGAGAACTTATTAGTTATGTGAAGTGACCTTTCACTCAGCGTTTCAAATGTTCTCTGTTATTATTGACATTAAGACATGGCATGCAACAACCTAACTTCTTGATCTATTTCAGCTTATACTTTTCCATGATTTGCAATGCCAGTCATGAGACAGCTAGGTGAGTTAAAACCCTGCCTCAGATCCTTACTAACTGTGTGATCCTGGGCAAACCATTTAACCCTTTTCTTGCCTCAGTTTCCTCTAAAATATAGGTATAAAAACAGCACCAATCTCAAAAGGTTGTTGTGAGGTTCAAATGAGATAATATTTGTAAAAAATGGTTAGCATAGTGCCTGCCATATGGTAGGTACTATATATAGTGCTGTTTTATTATTATTAACCTTTTAGAATTAACTGAATCAATTATTGGTATTATTATTAATAATATAATAGTAATAATAATATTATTAATACTATAATATTAAGTATTATTAACCTATGAGTATTAACCTCTTTCCTCCATTCCATCCCTAATACCTCACAAAAAAGAAAATAATAGCTAACATTAAAGATTTATGAAGAAATTTAATGTATCTATTATCTTGCTCCTATGTTCTTCCTATGATCCTAATAATGACCCTAAGAGCTAGGTGCTATTATTAGCCTTATTTTTTACTGAGGAAACTGAGACAGGTTGAGTGGATTGCATGGGGTCATGGACCTAGGTAAATTTCTAAGGTAGGATTTGAATTCAGGCCTTTCTGAATCCAAGACCAGTATTCTCCCCTCTATGCCGCCTAGCCATCTTCTAAAATAAGGGATTTTGCTTATTACATTTTTAGAAACTTTAATGTGAAGGTTCTGATGGGTGTGACAAGGGGATAGGGAATGGAAGGGGTGAGACGAATGGCAGGGTACAGTAAGAGAACAAGAAAGAGCAAATCTCTTGGGGGCAGGGACAATACTTCATATACAATATTTCAGTGAAAATGAACTCTAACCCTCTTTTTTAAATAGATAGGGAAAAATCGAGACTCTTAAGATCTTAAGTGAGTTTTTCAAAGGCATAGAACTAATCAGTAACAACCTAGATCTCTTTGCCTTTCTAGAGACAGCACAACACCTTCTAGGTTTAAAATGCTCAGCAAACCATGTGATCTTGCTGATATTGATAAATACAGAAGTAAGGAAAACGGTGAGTTTGCTTCTGGTAATGCAGCCAAGTGACAATTATATCATACTTTTCCTTAGGAACTTGAATGGGTTCATAAAATTAGAAGGATGCCTAATCTTTATTTTCCTTATATCCATATAATCTTGAGAGTGTTCCCTCCCAAACTGATTTTTTTTCAATAGATAAGAGAGAACTTTTTTTTTTTTTTGCCCCATTTCTTACTTTAAGAAGGCCATCTACAGTTGTCCTGCTGTATATCTTGCCACTGGTTGAGGATGGCTCTGCAGGAGAAAGTGAGGCTGGTGACCTTGTACAGCCCTCCCTCACTTAAATCCAATTCACTTCATGTCATGTTTCCCTTCCTGATGTCACGATCTTCTTTGAGAAAGAAGGAAGAACAATGACCCTTATTTCATGAATGAGGAATCTGAGGAGTTGAGAGGTTGACTTGTCCAAGGTCATCTGGTGACCTTGGGGCAGGGCTGAGATTTGAACCAAGGTCTTCTGACATAATATAATAGGCCACATCCAATATCAAGCTGCTACATAACAGTACTATCCTATTACTGATTGGCAGTAGAAATCACTGTTTGAATCTGTGACTGGTCATTACAGGTCACCCATTTATAGCAATCTCAGCAAAGAGACAGGCACATTGTTTAGATTTTTTCGGTAGTTGCACTGACTATTAATGCTGGGAACATTTTTCTTGCTTAATAAACCTCTTTTAATTTTACCCGCGGTGGTTCTTGGCTCCCACAATGCAGCAACAATTAAATCTGTGTTCAGATGGCTTGTAAATGCACCCAGAGGTGTTATGCAGTGGGCAAATTACACAGACATAAGTAAGAACAGAAAGTTAGCATTTAGCTATCTCAAGGATAAACAATATTTGCCGAGGTTCTTTTTTAAGGCTATGGAATCTCTTAGATTCTCTCCTTTTTTTTTTTTTTTTTTATTGAGGATTGCTTCTGTTCCTGGAGCTACGCCGGGCTTTGACAGGCCAGCTTTGGATTCATCCTTGGTTCAGGAATGGAGGGGAACCCATTGTGTGTCACCACACGAGTTTCCTCTCCCCCAACCCCTCCAAATTTCATGCAGTGGGAACTCAGGCCTCCCTTTCTCCTATCCAAGCATTCTCTTTCCTCTTCTCTTGGAATCATTTGCTATAGGTACTAATTAAAACTGATTTCCTAAACTGGCTCACCAAAATCAGGTCTAAGGAATAGGAGTGATTTGTTAAAGGTTCCCTATTTGGATGCCTTGGAAAGTAATTCATTTGGGAAAGGGTGTGAAGCAGAGGGCTTGAGAAGGCAGTGGGGCCAGAGGGAAGGCAAGAAAGACAAAGTGTTCCTCTCTGCTCCTTTTTTGGGGGAGGGTAACATCCTTTCTTGAAACAGCTGTTCCTTTCCCTTTCTTTTTCTATATGCTTCCAGAGTGTTAGGAGATTTGGGAGGGCCCAAGAATAATAAATTCCTCATTTGTGGTTTATTAACAACCATGCCTTCCTCCTGTCAGTCCATCCATTTCTCTTTCTTAACAAGAGGCAGTGACAGAGAAATCTGGTCCTCTTAGTTTGGGGTTTTGGGATATCTTGCCTGCTGAGAGCTTTGCCTACTGCTCTCTCCACACACTGGCCATTGAGAACCCACGATGATCTTGCATCTCTGTTCTTTTTGAACTTAAGTTTTGTTCTTCCTGTCCCAGCCTTGAGATGATTATTTTTTGGTTGTGGTATAAATAACCCTCTTGTAGGTTAAGGTGAGTTCCATCTATCCTTAAGGACATCTTCAGTCATGGCATCCACATTTGACTTACTCCAGCCATCATCCCTGCTCCCTCCCCACATAAGGACTGCCTCTGCTCTTGGAGCTATCCTGGGCTTGGACGGGCTAGCTTTGGTCTTATCTTGCTTAGTTGGGATAATAGAGACTTCACTGCTCATCGGGACATCTTCAGCCATGCCACCACATGCCTTGCTCTCCCTTTCTTAGTTCCCTAACTCCCTTTTCTATATTATCTTCCTTCATTAGAAAGTGAGGGACTGTTTTAGTTGCTTTCATTTGTATCCCTTGAGCTTAAAATAATGCCTATTTACATGATTTGCAGTTAGTACTTAGCAAATGCTCTCTCATTTCTGTTTATTTTTATATCTCTTTCTCTGTGTGTCTGTCTGTGTCTGTACACAGAGAGGTAAAATTTCCCTTAAAAGTTTCCCAAGGGAAACATTTAAGTATGAAAAACAAACAGATATATGAGGGGAGACCAAAGAATAGGTTTTCACAGGTCAGAGAGGGAAAAAAATGTTCTCCAGTCTTCACATGGGATTGGGGGCTTTAGGGTCAAGGTTCATACAGTGAGCCTGCCATGAGAAACACATGGGCCTGTAATCCATGATCCAAGGATTTGACCTCAATGAGTCAGTGGCAACTCAAGGCAATAAAACTTAGTTCCGAAGAGTGAGTATTATTCAGTGGAAAATCATCCACTCTGATATAAAAGATCCTAATCCAAATTTCTCCTGTAACAATATCTATGTGACCTTGGGAGAGTCACTTAACCTAGATGGTCCTTAGTTTCCTCATCTGTAACATGAAAGTTTTGGGTTAGATGACTCCTACGATTTCAAACTCTTGGACTCTCCTTTGAGTCAAAGGAAGCTGGGTAAGAGTATTCTCTGTCATTACCGATAGATGGCACCAGAATCCTGGAGATCAGCTTGCTGCTGGGTCTGGGGAATGAGGGAGAATGTGTGTGGTAAAGTGTCAGCCCGCACTATCAGACCTGCCTAAAGGCAACAGTTTAGCTGATGATGGGAAGGACAGCTTGATATCAGTGTGGGTAATGTTGATAAATTAACAAAAAATACTATCAACAAAATTTCAAAGAAAACAATCCCCAAAGGGCAGAAATAGAGAAAATTGGTCACAAAGGTAATGGACAAGTGTGTGTGTGCGGAGGGAGAACAATGGCAAAACCAGGGGAAAAACAGATTGAAGATTCATACAGAATGAATTTTGGCAGGAGGAAATTATAAGTCAAAAATAAGAGAGGAGACACAAAACACAGAGACAACAGGGAGAGATCACTTGACTCAAACACAAATGTGGGTCAAACACAAATAGGGGATGCCTGCCCATCCTTCCCCCTCTAATCCAGAAGACACAAATCAGTCCTTCAGAATCTTTTATTAACGTATAGAAAATGCATTAAAAAAAGGAACTATACAGGAGCTAAGAGCGATCAGGACTAAAAATACTAGTTAACAATGGTTAACAAGCGTAGATCCCATTCTCTGAGCTACATTTCCGTGGAAGGGTTGGGAGGTTGGCTTTTCTTTTCCTCCTTTTTTTGTTCTCATTTTAAAATTTATTTTAGTTCATCAAAATATCCACTGATCTGAGGAGTCCACATCTCCTCCTCTTCCTTGTTCCTTCCTGCCCTTCTCTCTTGTAAGTAAAGGCCTTCTCATCATACTGTAGCTACAAAGTCAGTAAGTTGTTTTGGTTATTGTTTGTTTCTTGAAAAGGATGATAAAAGTTAAAACCATAAACTCAAAAGTGAAGGATTCTGGGGCTCTGGTGTCTTGATATTTATCTTTCTGGGACAGTAAAGTAAAGGACAGTGTAGTTTTTGATTGCCCTGAATTCAGGGCAAATGACTCTTTCCCAGATATAACACCATGCTTGGGTCCTCTGGGTTTTGCAAGCCATTTGAGAATAAGGTAGTAGAATTCATGGGTATGAATGACATAATGTGGGAGCTTAAAGGCTAACTAGAGGACTCATCACTTCCTAAGAATGGTCTGTTCTCTAAGGTTGGGCTTATTTTGGGGAGAAGAGGGAGTGGCTCCAAGTAAGTGGAGTAAGGGGAGGGAAGAGGTAAAGTATGACATGATTTCTCTAGTTAGACTTTATAGTGAAAAAATAGAGTCTTTCAATGGCATGACTGGTACCGAGGTAGCCCTAGTTTTTACTTTCTATCCCACTCCTTTGGGAGATTAAAAATGACTTTTTTTATAGCTTATAAAGGGTAAAGATATATGATCTATCCTAGCCCATCCTCACTGTTCCCAAAGTAGGCCCACATGGGCTGAGGATGAAGATAGTCATGCCACTTCTGAGCCGGACCTGCCCCACCAAGAGCATCAATGAAAAGGATTAAGTGAGATGAAAGGAAAAAGGACTCTGCCTAAAAGAGTTAAGAAAACTTCCCCATGCTTTGCATTCCCTGTTACTGCTCCCTTTCTTTAAATGGGAAGTCCCTTTTATGGGGGCAAGATCGGCAGTTAATTTTCTAAGAGGACAGAGGAGATGATTTCTTTATCTAATCCCTCTCAGTTCTCTCCGATTCTCTGCCCCTCTCCCCTGACCTTACCCTTACCAAGTGTAGACTTGGGCATTTTCTTAATACTTAGGAGTGATTGTCAGGGTCTACAAAAGTTACTGAGAGTAGACCCCCAGGTTCGCTGGTAGAGACAGACAGGAAATGATAGTAGAGGGCCCTTTGAGATGGTATTAGGGAATATTAACATGGTAGCCACATGACTCAATTAATGCCAAGAGAATATATTCTCAGCTTTGGAAAAGGCTGACTTGAGAGTTAGAGAATCTGTTCCTTATTCCATCATTATATGGCATTGGACAAGCAATTTTCCCTCTCCGGACTTTGTTTTCCTCATCTATAGAATGGGGGTGGGTGGGTGGTTGACCTAATATTAACTGATTTCTCTAATTTTGCTTCAGGCATAAAGTTCTACAAACCCATGAATTTTTATAAAGAATCTCTAGACCTCTGTGGTCTTCCTGTCAGATATCTCTAAAATAGCAAAAGACAAGTAGACATTTCTGAGAAAGCTAAAATGGCAAAGTCATGTCAAAGATTGACTCTGGGAGCTGTTGAGTCAACGATTTGCTGGTGTTAATCATTTATTTGCTGTATGTGCATCTGGATCTCTGGAGCTGTTTAGGTATTCTCAGATATCTTGTGTGTATATTTCTTTTCCTCAAAAAGAGCCATCTACTGAACTTCCTATTATGACTGTAACTTTTTTTGAAGAAGACCTGTGATTTCACTGTGATAGAGAAGTCTTGAGGAGGAAACTCCTTCTGTCTGTGCAGGTCCCTATCTATTCTTCATCTTCTAATCTTAGAGAATCGCTTGGAGGGCACAGAGATGTTAAATGTGCTGTCCAGGGTCATACAACCAATATGTTTTAGAGATGGAGCTTGAACCCCAGACTTCCTGACTCAAGGCTTTCCCTTTAATCGTATGGCCATACTACCTCTTTGTGAACATGAAGCCACCTTACTAATACTAAACTGTGAGGGAGACCCCAAGGAAACCTATGTTTAACATCCACTGGACTCAAGATAGTGAGAGTTAAATTTATCTGAAATGGAAACCTAGTATGTCATCAGTCAGGCCCAACCTCACGACCCAAACAATCAAGAACTGTTTCCATTATCTTAAGCAAAGAGGCAGACTTCGTTAAAGGAACAAAAGCAGTGTTATTCAAGAGGTTATATAATAAGCCACAATAACCTGGGAGAGGTTTTTATGTCTAGAGAAAATATGTTGCTGCTCAAAGACTGTGAACTACTCAAGGACATTTGGCTAGTTAGATGAGACAGATTTGATGAAGTCACATATTAGTTAGGAGTAGGGAAGAGGAGAATTTTAGAGAAGTTGAATGGAAACACTAAAGAGAAGAGTTAGGTTTGTGTCTATGAGTAAGGGGAAGGTGAGGTACCAGACGGGACTGGTTGAGCTTGAGAATAGTTACTTCTTTTTTTCTTTCCACAGAAAGAAAAATGGAGATGACAAGGCATTCTAAAGTAGGGTCTAGCCCTCCTCAGTTCTGCCAACTGCATTCTGCACAACATTGGACAACCTCCTTTCATTCAGTTTCATCAGATTTAAAGTAGACAGTCTGTGGGAGCATTACTATGGCACTTAAGGCTGATTTACTAATTAAAAGAATGAGGAGAGCAATTGGTTTAGGATTTTAGTAATCATCTGGTCTAACCCCTCATATTGTAGATGAGGACCAGACAGATAGAGGGAGTTGTCCAAGGTCATACAGCTCATAAATGGCAGGACCAGAGTTCAAAATCAGGGTTTCTGATTCCAAATCCAGTATTCCTTCCTTTGCTTTTTCTTTCTTCCTTCTTTTTTTTGGGGGTGGGGTGGGGTGGGGGAGGTTGTTGGGGTTAAGTGACTTGCCCAGGGTCACAAAGTTAGTAAATGTGAGGTCAAATTTGAACTCAGGGTCTCCTGACTCCAGGACTGGTGCTCTGTTGTGTCACTTAGTTGCCCCTTACACCTCTCATTTCACACCTCAGGGTAAAAGGGGGTGAGCTAGCCACGTGCCCTGTGATTGGAACTTCTGTGGTCTTGACTCTTCCAGAGAGGGGAAAAGGATAGTAGTTGATGGATGTATGCCACTAATTTTAATATTTAGATGTCTGTGGAAAGCCAGCTTTGGCTTCACATCTATTCACCAGCTTCTCATCTTTTGACTCTTCTTAGAATGTTTGAAGAACAAAGAAAGACAGAGGGGAAAAAAGAGTCATGTAAGCAAATCCAGTGTGGATGAAATTAGAGTGAACCATAGCTATTTCCTGAAACTGGACTGCAGCCTACACCAATGTCTTTGCTTGAAACACAGTGAAGTTTTTCTTCTCTTTGGGGGAGAGTTATTTTTTTTTTTAAATTTCATTTGTTCTTTGAGCTTGTGTGGGTAGAGCAATTCTAGGACACATCAGTAACTATTGATGGGAATCTCATTTACATCTATATGAGGCTGGATTGTAGAGGAAATAAATGTTGTAGGAAAAAATATAGCAAGAAAGCTGACCATAGAGCTCTTATAAAATGGCCATGGGGACCCTACGATGAGAAGAAAGTACAATAGTATTAAATCTCTTCCAGTGCCTAGCATAGAGCTATATATCCCACCCCCATCTGTGATTTATTTCATTGGTTTGAGGAACTCCTGGTATGGAAACTCCCTCCAAGGACACACCTTAACAGCTCAACTTTAACTTAAATTCTTAGAAAGTTGCCTGGGGCACTGAGAGGTTAAGTAACTTGCCTACAGCCATGTACCTAGTGACCATCAGAGGAAAACCTTGAACCTAGGTCTCCTTGACTCCTGAGCCAGTCATCTATCTATACTATGCTACTTCCCTTTGCACACGATAGGTATTTAATAAATGGTTAATGAATGAATGGAGGCACTGAAATATGTACAAGAGGACCCTTCAATATGGTACTAAATACCTTAAATTATAGCCACCAGAATTCTGAAATATAGCTATGTTAGCCCTATAATATCGCCATAAGGGTCTTCCAGAACCTAGGACAGTTCTTTGTACATAAGATAGAGGTTGAAACTACACTTATGATTCCATTGGTATGGAGAGCTGCCAAGTAAGGAATTGCTTTTTCCAGTGCAGGTAGGCTTCTTCTCTGGAACTTACAGTCTTAGAATTTTCTAGAGCACAGAGAGGTTAAGTGACTTGTTCCAGATCACACAGCGAGCATCTGTCAAAGACAGGACTTGAACTCAGATCTTCCTGACTTTGAGGTCAACTTTATCCACTATGCCATGCTGCCTTCCTCAGATTCAGAATCCTGGACACTAAATAAATAAATCAAGTGCTTACTGTTGTTCTAATAATCAGGGTGATAGTGATGTAGAAGTGGAAAAAAAATTATTGGATTTGGAGTCAGAAGACTTGGTTTCAAGGTTTGATTTGTTTCATCTTGAGTAAGACACTTAACTTCTCTTTATCTCAATATCTTCATCTCTAAAACAGGAATAATAATACTTGCACTAGCCCCCTTCCTGGGTTGCTATGTTCAGTCAAATGAGTTATTAGTGAAAGTGTTTATAAGCCTTAAAGCACTACACAGCTATTACCTATTTTAATAAGCACAAACTTTTCAGTCATGCTTGCTGATTGTATAGTTCCCCACAGAATGCCATAAAATAGTTTTGTCCTTTACTTGTGGGTACAATCAGTATTAAATCCCTAAGAATCAAGAAACTTATTACAATTAATGGCACTATGGGTCATATGAGGTTGGATTTGGGGATCGGGGTATTGGGAACCTTGAGTGAAAAGAAGAAGAATCCCTGAATCACAGAAGACCAGCTCAGTCCCCTGAGATTCTGAAGCTGCTCATGCAGCTCAGTCAAGCTAAGGCAAGGAGTGGTAGAGGGCCATAGAATGTGAGAGTTGGAAAAGGTCTTAGACATAATTAAATCTAGTTCCAACACTTAAGAGGTGAAGAAAAGGGGTTTCCATGGGCTTATTCAAACTGATCTGGCCTTTTTAGACTTTGAGGGTTCCCTATAAAGTTTCCAAAAAAGGCCCATCAAATGCTGATGGGAAGAAACCCCTTTTGAGGGTGGGGAGTAAAGGCGGAGATAAATCAAAGGGACTGAAAAACTGTCAAGGTGCCCACAATATATAAAAAAAGCCCAAGGAGTTCTCTAGTATTCAGAGGAACTCATTTTCAGGATGAGATTCTGCCTTCTTTCCCCTTTCTATCAGAGGTTAATTAGGGGTTTCTGGTACAATTGACTCTGTATCCCAACCATTTTTTTTCTCACCATGGTTTCCATGTCTGGGATGGAGAGAACAAAGACCAGGCTGCATTACACAGTGGGAGCGATTGAAACATCTCCATTTTGGAGCTGTTAGCTAAGATCTATCGAAACCATAAAATAGACCTGTCCCAAAGGGCAGGGGTTCTTGTGCATGAAGTCACTGCTCTTTTCATGGACTGGATTTGAAAAAAAAAATGGGACTGTGATTAATTGGTTTTGTGTCCAGGTCCATGGAGGTAATTGTTCATGTGGCTTCTGCAAGGTATGCTTGTCTTTTAGTAAGTATTTTAAATCTGGATGGAACCTGTTAGTTTCTAAGTAGAATGAGGGTATTGGAGTTTAATAGCTCTTCCTACTTGCTTCTTAGGTATGATAGTGAATTGACTCATAGGACCCTAGGTCTAGACCTGGAAAGCACCTCAGAGACTAACTGGTATGAACTCCTCATTTTTGCAGACAAGGAAACTGAGGTCTAGGAAGATTAAATGACTCACTTTGTGTGTATCACTCAGGTAGTATGAGGGGCAGGATTTGAACCCAGGGTTTCTTAATACTAGAGCCAGTGGTTATTTTTTTTTCACTGTACTAGGTGGCTTCCTATATCCCTCAGGATATTTCCTTCTTTCTCCATTCCTTAAGACCTATTTTGTTGCAACTTATCAAGGAAAATTTGTTGGCTTTCAAATCTCTCTCTCTTTCTAGGTTGGCTGGAATTCTCCAGTTCCATTATTGTTCTTCAAAGATTCAAATGGATAGCTGGATAAATAGCAAGCCTCAACTATGACTACATCTAGGAAGCACGTCACTCTCAGAGTCTAGAGGAGAAATCCCATTGCTTCTTAGTCTTTTATTTCTGTGTGTGTGTGCGTGTTTTACAACACTGTTTCTCTACCTGTCATTACCTGTCTGCCCCAGCACTTGTCCAGTCTTGGAATGAGAATATAGCAAATTGGCAATCCTATTTTCCTAACTATTTAGTCTTCATTTGTTTATAAGAAAATTAAGACTCATTTGTATTCATTGATATTTCTTGGAGTAGATTAAATCAGTTTCATAACCCTGTCTCCATAGTGAGCATCATGTAGTTCTGTAGGGGCTATAGTTGTCACATTAGTAGGTGGCCAAGGCATGATGGCAAAATACTCATTTGGAGATCAGTATGATCTGGGTTAAATCCCCATGTCTATTACTTCCTACCTGTGAGATCTTGAGTCAGTCACATAACCACTCAGCCTCAGTTTTTTCATTTGTTAAGATGAGGGGGTTGGACCACCAAGGTACATTTCAGTTCTAACATCTACCAATGTCTTCTATGTCCTTTGTAAATAGTTGGAGTCCCTGGTACTGAGTAGAGTCTGAAGTAGGAGATTAGGGCATTTTAATAGTTGATGAGCATGTACTGGGATGAACATGTGTTTGTGACAACAGGTGATGAGGTAGTCAGTGTGTTTTACAATGCCATACTAAACATTTTTATATTAACATTGAGGGATAAATGGGAAAGGATGACCAAGTTCTTTTTTTTGCCTTTTGGAGGGCAATTGGGGTTAAGTAACTTGCCCAAGGTTACACGGCTAGTTTTTTTGTGTTAAGTGTCTGAGGCCAGATCCAAACAGGTCCTCCTGACTCTGGGCCTCCGCTTTACTCACTGCACCACCTAGCCACCCCAAAATAAAGAGACATATGCATTCCACAAGTGGTTTTTTTTCTTTCTTTTTTTTTTTGGAGGGCAATTGGGGTTAAGTGACTTGCCCAAAGTCACACGGTTAGTTTTTTGTGTCATGTCTGAGGCCAAATTTGAACTCAGGTCCTCTTGACTCCAGGGCTGGTGCTCTATTCACTGCATCACCTAACTGCCCTGACCAAGTTCTTTAAAGGAAGGTAAACTATTCCTTTTTAAGGAATAACAGGACTTTTAGAATTACTCAAAGGAAAACTGTCAAATGACATTTTATTATAGTGTGGTTCTATTTGTGCTATTTCTACAATGATCTTGCAAGGACGCTCAATTCAACTGAATAGCAGGACTCTGTTTTTAGGGAACTTTTTGACTTAAGTCTGCATTCCTAACACAAGCTAACTGGGGACAAATAAGTCATGTTTTTTTTTTTCAATGCTTCAGCCTTGATTCTCACCACCCAGACCCATAATGGACATGATCTTAAAGAAATATACAAAAGAGTTAAAGTTAGTTTGTTTGCTAATTAACATGACTGGTCACTAAATGGATTCATGCCTTACTTGTCAGGATCTTTCCTGAAGTCCTATTTCTCTGCCTTTGACTCTGAGATTCACATGTGACTCCTGATTTTTACTTTTTTTTGTAAGGGAAGCATCTTTAAAAATTTTCCAATTCTTCTAAAATGGGTCATCTCTCCTATGCCAATTTCTATCTTGCCAACATCTGTAGTTCTTCCTACTGTTTTGGCCCACATATCGACTAACTTAGCAGAACAGCTAGATTGGTGTCATGGAATGTACATTATCTTGGGAGTGTTGGGAGACCTGGGTTATAATTCTGGCCCTGTCCCCCAATCAGATATCTAAGCTTTGGAAAATAATTTAACATCTCTGGACATGTTTGCTACTCTATAAAGTGAAGGTATGGATGGCCACTAAAGTCTCTTCCTAAAGAAACTCTTTTTAAAATCTACATATATATGTATATATACATATATGCACATCTATGTGTGTATTGTGTATATATGTATGTATATATATGTGTGTGTGTGTGTGTGTGTGTATATGATGGGTTGTTTGTTCATTTTTTTTTTTACTAACTTTCTATGGAGCCTATGCTTGATTCAACTTGGAAAGTACTAGCCTCATTTTCAGTGCTGGGTGTGCCAAGGTCTTAAGAGGCATATTGAAGGGGCCCAGTGCTCAAACTGTCACCCCACTGAATCCAAACAACAGTTTTATTTCCCCCTTGAAGACACGTGTTGGGAGACATGCTAGCTAGACCCAAGGGATTGCTGTTCCTTTCTAATGTAGTCAAGTTGATATCTGATTGCTCATGACTTCATGAGCAAATTTCTAACTCTCAGACTTAAGCAATGAATGTTGGCTAAGGGTTATAAAGTCTCTGGTTGAGATCAAACCCTAGATTTGCAGAAAATGGAGGTGGTCAATGGACTGTCACCATGAACAGAAAAAAGGAATGAGAGACCTGGAGAGCTGCACAAAGATTTTAGCAGCTTGTATAGGATGTGGTTGAAATCTACTTTGAAGATAGAAAAAGCTTCCAAAATAGCCATTGTGACTCCCTGTCCTCTTAGGCTTAAAAAAAGAAATCAAATAGTGATAGTGAAGACACAGCATCTAATAAAATGGGAGGTAGGCACAGTTCTCTCCTCTTCACCTTTGGATTTCTAGATGTAATTTGCTCTGGCACTTTTCATTTTTCCTATCCTAGGTAAATAATAAAGGAAGGTGGAGGAAAGTTTCTCTTGAGCTCATCGACTAATGGGGTCATTCCATCCCCACTGGAACCAAGAATCTCCACTGCCACCCCATACTGGCTGATGGAATAGCTGCCTGATTATTCGGCAGGATTTCTTTGACTTTAACTGGTTCACCCATAGTTCAGTGATATTGACTCAGTACAAGACTGTGGTAGTTGGCAATGCCTCCAAAAAAAAATAAAGGATCAAACATTGAGGAAGCACAGGCATGTGTTTTCTGTACTTACTCTGAGGAATGGAATCTCCTTATTGGTGGGGACCATATTTTACATTTTTGTCATATTGCCCATGGCTCATAGCACGGTGCTGATCATGTAATATATACTCCAAAGAGAATTGTTGATTGGTTGAATTGAGGGAGATTTATAGTGCATTATGTCATGGCCTATGAAATCCAGTGTCAGGGATTTTAAGTGTTGTTTATTCTGAATCAGTGTCTGGGAATGGGGATAAGTACAGTTGGGAAATGATATTGTTAGCAGATGAAGAAGAAGTGGAGCTCCCTGGAAAATCTTAAAAGAAAGAGTACTTCTTGGGTAAGAATAATAAGAAGGACAGAAGTTGAGAATTGAGAATCACTTAAAGGGAGCCTAGGTCACTAGACTAGTGAAAGGCCAACACGTTGTTGCCAGAAAAATTATGTTGAAGAGCTGTCTCATCTGTTGGCCTCCTACTTAGGGCATATTGATGTTAACAGTTGGCTAATATATGAGCCAGATGGGTTGAGTTGAGGCCCTATTTCAGAGACCATCAATAACCATAACTCTCAGGTTAGGAAGACGAAGGGCATCTCAGAGAGAAGACAAGGGAAGGAGAAGAAACTCCTAACCCACCAAACTAGTAAGGGCTACTGGACTTGTCCCTGGTTTGGTCTTCCATGAAAATTTTCCTTTGTCTCCTTTAGTGAAGAGTTGGGGTATGGTTAAATAGGAGGGAGACCTGGGATAAAGGCTCAGGACCTTGAAACTTCACCACCCAGGAGAGCAGAATACTGTGACCCTGACTATCCTCTCTGTATTGCCTTCCTGCTTCACTCCCACTTCCTTTATATACCTTTAGTAGGTTGCAATAGCGCATCATTATTATTTCCCCCCCACCTCATTTCATATTATAAAATACAAATAAATGACAGAAAAGGTCGGTTGTTTATGGGCTCTCCTCTGCTCACAGGTGTAGGGACCGTCGTTTCCTTCCAACCGTAGGTCGGTGGTTGTAAGGCCGCATCTTCATTTCCACAAAGGGAATGGAGAACTCGTGGCCTTTCCAGTGATACCAGTTGATTCCCTGTTTAGGAGAATGATAAGGGTGTCATATTCTCTCTTTACTCTCCCATTATTCCCACAAGTCAACCCCTAGGTGGGAGAAATAAGGAATGGTATACTTTTAGGAGATACAAGGGGAGAAAGGAGCCCAGTATATGAGTTTAACAGGTTTTCCATTCATATAACATCTGATGGAGCTTGCATTCCTCATGTAATCCTCAGCTTTCCATTTTGAACAGCCATGGAACCATGGGTTTCTGGCCTGAGATGGCGACACTTTCTCTTTAGTTGCTGGGAGTCACCTTTTTGACTTTTGGTGCTAGTAACAGGCAGATTTTCCAAGTGCTACAGGAATCTGGTGTACCTGCAGATCCAATCATCTCGCTATCATGGCCTTGTCGTGACCTCAGAGATCTGCTTTTGGGATAACCATGACCTGTAAGGAAAGTGCCTTGGAGCGGTAATCTGGAGTAAATGTAAATCTTCCATAACTGGTTCCAGGTTGCTAACCCCACACGTTATAGAGGACACTTTGATTTGCTGCAAAGGGATATTCAAAAGGCCCTGCTGATTTTGGTTAGAGTCTCTTTTTCTCTGTACTCTTGTGGAACCTTGGCAACTAATCATGGGAGAGAGGAGCCTCTGACCTTGTGAATCTGGGGGGTCCAAGGGACCTCCTGAACATCCTGTTGTTGCAGAGTTTGGGTTTGCTGCCAGCACATGACCTCGATGACAAGTTCAAGTCTCCTTCCTCCTGAATCACACTTCTTCCCTTTCCCCTCTTGAATCCTACAGGGTACTAGCTTTAGGGGATGGCATTACTAGTCAACTCCACCCTACTGAAAGGTTGGTGTCAGATCCAATATGAAGTTGAAAACTCTTCCTTCTTCCTCCTCTGGTTTCTACTCCTCTATCCTGCTTTCATTGTATTATTTGTGCTGTATTCTTGACTTCCTGGAGATGGGATTCCATGTGATCATTTATGAGGAAAAGAAAGCTTCAGAATCATGTGCCCCTGTCAACTACAAAGCACAGGGGCTCCAGACTCTAAGTAAAACACCAATAGTTAGGTGTCTCGATGGAAGAAATGGTTAAAAAAAGTTAAAAGAGTGATTGCTTTCTAAAAAAACAAACAACAAAATGCCCCCTCCTCCCAACATTTGTCCTTACCTGACTGTGCCTGGACTCCCCATACTTTCCATTTAGATTGGTTCGGTGGCAGTTCTTATACCACCAAGCTCCCTTGTAGGACATGGCACAGTTGGTAACAGCAACATCATTGTCTCTGTCCTCAGTGGAGAAGGGTCGCCCTTGGTGATAAGTAAGGGAGTCCCCTGAAAAGAAAGAGAAGTGGGATTTAATGGATACTTATACCCCAAAGTGTGTTCTCCTCTCACAAAGAAATTCAACCACTCAACCATTTCCATTTCACAGAATCCATTAGCTACCCACGGTCTAAAATAGACTTCTTCGTCTTATACCCCATGGCTGACTACTTCAATGCTACTTTCTCTAGCAACCTGGGGTCCCTCACATGCTGGCCTTGCACCCAGACTACTCTGCTGATCTCCAGCACTGGATTGCATTCATTGTCCATATTCTAGCATATATCTATTTGGAGACATCTAGGTGTCAGACTTGGGGTCAGAAAGACTCGAGTTCAAATCCTCCCTGAGACACTTAAGAGCTGTGTGATCCTGGGGAAGTCATTTAACCTCTCTCAACTGCAGTCTCCTAAGTGGGAATAATAATAGAACTTTCTTACTAGGATTATCATGAAGACAAGATGATAATATTTATAAAATGTTTTGCAAGTTTTAAAATGCTATATATGTCACTGTTCTATTATTACCTGGTCTATTATAGATTCCTACTGTACAACTTCAGTCTGGTTCTTGTAATTCTTTCTCTTCCTATCTCTAATCCTTTGCTCCTATATTCCCCTGTCAGTAGATGATTCATATCCTGCCTCACAGAGAAGACAGAGAGCATCTGGCGTGAACTGCATTCTCTCCAGCTTTAACAGAGTACTTTCCCTATGTTTTATCTTACACTCCTTTCCAGTTCAGTGGAAAAGTTTTCTCTTCTCTCTGATGATCCAAATCCCATCCCTCCTCCTCTAGCACTTCAATCCTACAATTATACTCTCCCTTGCTAACATTTTCCATCTTTTCCACTTCTCGGGCTCCTTTATGCTCAGTATAACAAAGATATATTAAATGTCTACACAGACCTACTTTTGGGGATAGATCCAAAGATAAAAATGAAAAGACCATTGTTCTTAAGGAACTTCTTTTCTACTCAGATGTGGGTGGGTAGAGATAATGTCCAGTAGATAAGTAAGTGCAAGGACATTTGAGGAGGGAGGAAACTCTAATAACTGGGACTGGGGTTGGGAATCAGATAAGATAACTCCTGAGCTGAGCCTTCAGAGAAGCCTTGTCAGGAAGATGAAGACTGTGCTTGGTGGAGAAAAATGCATCACAGGCATGGTGTGTGGCTTTTCCAGCTCTACAGAGGTTGGAAATGGGATGCCAAGCATGGGGAATGGCAAGAAGTCCAGTTTCCTAGGAATATAGAGTTAGTGAAGGAAAATTATGTGAGCTAAGACTAGACAGCTGAGTTGGGACCAGTTTATGGATGGCCTTCACAGTCAAGCTGAGGCATTTGTGTCTTACCCTAGGGGAAATTAAAGGTTTTATAGCAAGTGAGTAGCATAGACCTGACATTTCCACCTTTAAACACCATTAAATGTCCTCTACCTTAAATATCATTAACAAACAACTCTGTCCCCTACAAATAAGAGAACTCTTTTTGGGGCTCCTGACAACTCTCCTGGGATTGGTTGTATTACTACACGGTATCCCTTGTGGCATCTATCTCAGTCAGTCTGGATTTGAGGATCTGAACTCAACTTACTTTTGATCAGCTGAGGGTGACACACTCCTTTAAAGTACTCTATAATGAATGCCTCCATTTCCTAACCACTCCTACATATTTCTTTTTTTTTTTTTTTAAAGCAATTGGGTTTAAGTAACTTGCTCAAGGTTACATGGCCAGTTATTTCTGGGTGTGGTGCTAAGTATCTGAGTCTGGATTCGATCTCCAGGTCATCCCAACACTGGGGCTGGTGCTCTTACTCACTGTGCTACCTGGCCGCCCCTCTACATCTTTCTTAACTTCCTGAAATCTGACTTTTGTCCTTACTACTCTAGAGAAATTGCTGTCACAAAAGTTACTACAAGCTCTTTGCCAAATCCAATGCCTTTTTCTAAATGCCCATTCTCTTTAAACTCTCTCTGACATTTGTTTACCACCCACTCTACCCTGTAAATCTCTCCTCTCTTAGCTTTCATGATATTGCATTTTTTTCTGACAATCTTCCAATGTCTCTGCTCCCTTCCTGTGTCCTTTGTTAACTCCTTTCTCATCTTCTACCCAAAATTTTGTCCTAAGCCCTCTGTTCTATTTCTATAGAGGGCTCCTATGGCTCTGATTCCCATAGCTTCATCTAACACTCCTATCTGGATTATCCCCAAATTCATATTTCTAGTTCCAACCATGCACTGGCACTCTAGTCCAACATTTCCCATAGTATATAAGATCCTTAACTTGAATGTTTCCCAATCACCTCACACTCAATATGTCCCAAATAATATTCACCACATCTCCCCTCCCTAAATCGACTCTCTTTTCCAATTTCCTGTTTCTGTCAATTTTCCCATCTCCTAGGATTGAAACTTTGGAATCATCTTTAATTCTTCCCTACTTCCCCCATTCATTCCCTATATCCAATGTCACCAACTGTGTCATTTATTCATTTAAAATATTGCTCTGAATCTCCAGTTCTTTCCTACTATACTAAAGATTTGTGTTGCCTTTTGTTTGCAATGATTGTTATACTTCTAAACTGTGAACTTTAGCAATGCTATTGTCTTTTGCTCTACTCCATCTTGCAAAATCTTCACAAAGAACACCTTCATTGTGTTCCTCTTGTGTTTCATAACCTACAATAGGTCTCTGTCATTAACTGCATCAAGTCCAAATTCTTATGTCTAGTTTTCAAGGTCTTTTCTGAATCTGGTCCCACAAAGGCAATATGGTATAGAAAAAAGAGATTTGGAGTTAGAGGAACTGGGTTTGAATCTTGGATCTTGGACGAGTCATATTAATTCTCTGGGTCTCAATTTCCTCATTTATAAGATGAAGATGATTTCTGAAGGCCCTTCTGGGTCTAAATCCTATCTGTGTTATGTTTATCTAATCCATTTGAAATTATTTATCACTGCTTCCCAGCTCACACAATCTACTTTAGTCAGACAGGTTCCCTGAATAGACACACTATATGTCATAATCATTTTTTTGACCTTTACTCATGCTGTTTGCCTCACCTGAAATGCCATTCACAATTCTTACTGACTCTCCTAATCCATTCCATCATCAGAAACCAGATGAATGTCCATGTTCTTTGCAAAGACTTCCTTAAATGTCCCATCTCACATCAATGGCTCCCTTTTCTAGATTTCTAAACTTATAGTCATAACTGTATAATTTAGAACTTCTTGTCTACTTATTTTATTCACATGTTAGGGACAGAATGGAGTCCTTGAAAGCTACTGAATGTCTGCCACAGTCAGATCTGACACCTTTCACCTTCAAATATGCTACCATGCTTTTTATCTGAATATATATGTATGTACATACACATATACATATGTTTGTATACACACATATGTATATATACTCACTATTCAATCTCATTTTGTGTCCTTAAAGATATCATTAACTTTTTATGGTCATGGACCAGGCCTTACTCTTTTTTGGTAAGTGACTAGCAGAGTGGTAACTTCTATTAGCATTCAATCAATCTTTGTTGACCAATGGATTTGTAATTTTTTACAAAAGATGAAGAATAAACATTTTTTTTTAGCTTTCTACTGAGGAGAACATTAGGAAAGAATAAACTCAGAGTGGAGGGGATAGAAGAGGCATTGATAAATAGGGTGAAAGCCAGTGAAAATGTTTATAAACCCATAACTGGTAAGAGTCAATCCAAAAATTAGATTGAGTAACAAGTCAAGTTAAATGAGACTGGAGTTAGAGCAAATATTAGATTCTGAAAATTGTAAGAGAGGAAGACAATGAAATCTTCCTGCCCCTAGGTCTTTGGGCTGAAGATAGACAACCATTTGTCTGGGATTGCCTGAACACAGGCGACAGATCAAGTGACTTTTTTTCCCCCAGGAAAGCACCTTCTAGCACAGCGCTAGATGTAGGGAATTGTCTCTAATAGATCAGACCATAACCAGTAGAAATGGCTTGATAAAAACTGATCATAGCTATCTCTCTATAAGATATAGTTAAGCAGGAAAAACCATTAGAAAGTCACCTGTGTAGATGACAAGGTTAGAGACAGACAAGTTTAGTGAAACCAAGAACTGTAAACTCTGGTTTAAATTAGATTTGTGCATGCCCTCAAATGCTGCTTTGAAGAATTGGGAAGGTTTGTGTCTTATAGAGAAAAAAGGACCAGGGATAGTTTATTCATAGGCATAGGATTAATCTTGAGTGTTGTAAAAAGGGAGTTTTGGTGGCTCCTGGTCATTCTTGGCTTAATCAGCTTCATTTCAATATGTGATAATTGATAAGTGATGACCTAACAACTGAAAGTAGTATGTTTCAAGACCTGAATAAGTATGACCTTACAATTGAGAGTAATGTGATGGAAAGAATACTCTAGGACCTGGAGTTGAGTTCTGACTCTCCTATTCATTGACTTATAGACTATAATGACTACATATGACTTTAGTACTTACAGACTCACAACTATTGACAGTGGTGAGCCAGTTTACCTCTTTAAATTTACCTCAGATTTCTCATCTGTAAAATGGGGATAATAACCAGTATGTTGAAAAGAAGTATGGTGGAGTGGATAGGGGGCTGGCTTTAGAGTCAGAAAGAACTGGGTTCAGTTTCTCTATCTGCCTGTATAAGTGAGTAATGTAACCAAAGGCTAGTCACTTAATCTCTCTGCTCCCAGACAACTCTCTAAGACTCCATGTGACATATGAATTGCTGTCCTGATTTAATGGAGGGAGTTTTCAAACCAAGAGTTCCTCAAGTCACAGTCCCAGAATTAAAAAATTGAAAATCTCTATTATATACCTCAGAGGGTTGTAGTGAAGCTATATAAGGTGATACGGGCATCTTGGGAAGTATCCTATAAATGCAGGTTATATTATCAAAGCTCAGCATGTTGCCTAGTTAAGCAGAAGGGTTTGTGGCAATCTTTCAAGATAGTGTGATTGTCATTGGAATTGATCATTGATACAGACACCATGACAAAGGAAAGCTCGGCAGGTAAGAGCAAGCAAAGAACATGAAACAGCAAGCAACATAACTGAAGCTGGTTCAGAGTGACTGGAGGAGGTGGTCTGTGGATTTATACCGATAGCTCTCTCATTTATATAACTCTCTAAGGTTTGCAAAACACCTTTCCATGTGTTGTCTTACTTGATGGTCCTAACAAAAGACTGGGAACATATCAGAGAATCTGTTTGGAGAAAATTAATGATATAATAATAGGGGCTTAGAGCACTTCTTGGAGCAGCCAGGTGGCACAGTGGATAGGCTTTTGGACCTTGGATTCAGGAAGACTCCTCTTCCTGAGTTCAAATCTGACCTCAGACTGTTTTACCCTGTGCAAGTCACTTAACCCTGTTTGCCTAAGTTTCCTCATCTGAAAAATGAACTGGAAAAGAAAATGGCAAATCACTCCAATATCTTTGCCAAGAAAAACCCCAAATGGAGTCATGGAGAGTCATACATGACTGAAAAATAACTAAACAACAGTGTTTCTCCTTTGTCACCCTGGGCAAGTCCCTTAACCCTGTTTACCTCAGTTTCCCCATCTGTAAAATGAGTTGGAGAAGGCAATGGTGAACCACTCTAGTATCTCTTCCAAGAAAACCCCAAATAGGGTCATGAAGAGTTTGACATGATTGAGAAATAACCGAATTACAACAAAAGAGCTCCACTTAGCAGAAATACCACCACAAACCTAGGCAGAGACAATTGGCATCCATGTACCACAGGCAAAGGAGTGAAAACAGAAGTGAAATGTGAAAATAAAGTGAACCCATTACACTTAGTGATGTGCCTGGCTCACAGTGAGGGCAGAGGTAATTCTCTCTAATTGACTGATTTATTTGCCTCCCCAACCTGGGGAGCTTAATTTATACCAGCAGGACTTCTCCAAGAACAGGGGCCCTGGTGTATATCACCACTTACTTGGAATGAAGCCTTTATAGCTACATGTCATGTCACTAGGAAACTCCCATCCATTATTCATTATGATATAGGACAATGAGTCATTTATTGATTAATCTGAACGATAGAAATAATATCTTGAATCCACATGGAATCTTTTGCTTTGTAAAGCACTTCTACCTACATCATTTCATTTTATCTTTATGACTCTTTGAGGTTGGGTGGGTACTGTCTCCCCCATTTTATAGATAAGAAAACAGAGGCACAATGATGTTAAAAGATTTGTTCAAGGCCACATAGATAGTTAGGGACAGAACCAGGATTCGGATCCAAACCCTTCTATCTCTTCAGCTTCACACTTTTATACGCTACACTGCTGTGTGCCAGGAAAGGAGTTAATCACTTATATGTGGAAATATCCATGGGCTTCATAAGCCCACCCGCTTTGCCAGGTCTCTGTGGCCCTTGGGTTCTGGATGGGAGCAAGAAAGTACCAGCAGTGCCATTGTAGTCTCCTATGCGGAGCTTGTAGAGGCTTCTGCTGTCCCCAATAGAGAACTTGTCATAATAGGCATAAGCTGCCTCTTGGCCATCGCGCATGTCTATCCGCAACTCATATCGCCCTTGGGATGTGATCTTGTGCATGTTCTCCAGTCCTGCAGAAAAGAGCAAAGAATTTGAGTGAGATCTGGTCCAGGGCAGCGTGGTAAAAAGAAGGGAGAATGAATCTGTGTCCATGAAACTTGTGTTCAATGGAGAGGTGGCACAGCATGGTATAGAAGAAGCGGCCAGACACCCCCCACCCCCAACCTGACCACCCCAATAGAATAAAAGCTCTGAGGGCAGGGAAAATTTCATTTTCATTTTTGTCTATCCCGTGCCTAATGAGATACCTTGCACGTAATTGGTTTTTAATAAATGTTTCCTGAATTGAATTCCTGCTTGAGCTGCTGTAGTCAGCACCATATTGTTCAGAATTAAATCACACTATCTTTGTTTTATGTGTGTTTGTCTTGCCCTACCAGCTAGACTATAAGTTGTATGAGGGCAAAGATCCTCTTTTACTTTCTTTTCATTTGGCTCCTTGATGAATAGTTCTTTATGTGGTCTTGCCTTATGATCATTTCTATGCTTCAACACTGCTTGTGTTGGGCATGTCATAAATGCCCAATAAATACTTGTTAGTTGATTGTATGTCATTTCATCATTTCTATAACAACTGTCGTGGCATCATAGGACTTAGAATGGGAAGAAGCCTTAGAGATCATCTAGTCCTTGAGCAAATGAAGGTCTTGAGAAATGAAATGATTTTCCCAAGGCTCATAGGGAGTAAATAGCAGAAACAGTATTTACACCTGGACTCATTGAACTCCAAATCCAGAGTTTGTTGAATTTCCTCTAGGCTCCTTGTCTGACTTCCGTTAAATTTCATATGTGGGCAGATTCTAATTTGGCATCGAGAACTGACCTCATAGATTCTGTTTGTACATAGCTCCATTCTGATCCATACCTCCTGCCAGTTCTGGACCTCCAGGAAATTGCCAGTCACCTCTAATGCCTTCTTAATTTTCCCATTTCCTTCCTGAAGCGGGTAATAACATTTCTTTGTGGAGCTAAGCAAAGTGACTGGACTCATTTCTCTTGTGACCTAAGGCTGACTGGTGCCTTGCTTCTTGGAGATGAAAGACCCCCCTGTTAACTCATTCTGCCGTTTACCCTAGCTGGGCAGCATTCTCCCTTTGTAGTTTCCTCATGTCAAATCCCATCAACATAAGGGAGTATTAATGAGGCTAGGAAGAGATAGCACAAAGGGGGGAACACCACAATAAGATAAAAACAGATCAATAGAGAAGCCAAACAGAGTGAAAGGCAATGAGAACAATCTGGAAGCTGTCAGCTTTCTGAACAGACACAAGGAGACAGGGCAAGTAAGTGGGAAGGGAGTTCCTTGTAACCCGAGATAGACAGATAAGTAAGAGATGGACAAAATGTCAAAGTAGCACAGAAAAGAAAAGCAGAGGGTCAATACCCAGCCAAAACTCATCCTCTAAGTTTCCGAAACCAACACGGTAATCTGCCCATTTCCGGAAAAAATCTGTCAGGCCATTCTGCCGTCTCTGGAACACCTAAAAAGGCAAGGGGGAGAAATGAGAATGGGTGCTAAGGATGGGTTCTAGGCAAACATCAGGCAGATTTGAGTTCTCTCTCTCTCTCTCTCTCTCTCTCTCTCTCTCTCTCTCTCTCTCTTTCTCTCTCTCTTTCTTTCTCTCTCAACAAAACAAGGCATCAGTATTGGGTCTGCTCTTTTCATAGATGCAAATGCTTTGCTTCCCTTTCTATGTCTACACCCTCCTAATAGGATTGGGTGTGACATTGGCAATCATGTTTACTCTCCAAATGTAGACAACAACACAGGTATGCATAAATCCTTCAGAATGGTTAGAAGAGAAGGTCCTGACCCTATGCTTTTCTATGTAGTTAAGCTGGAATTTTTCACCAAAAGAAAGGGAATGGCTCTTATCAGCTAGTGACTGACACCATCATATTGGAGGCAAAGTAACTGCAAATCATTCACTTTCCAAGCTGTTTAAGTGCTAATTTCATTTACCCTCCAATAAATCAGCTTCGACTTCAATTTCCAATTATGCTTTAAGAAGGAGGCACACATATGTCAGAGATATAAAAGGGAATGTCTCCCAAGAGCAGCTGTTATGAACAGAGGTACCATTTAACTCTTCAAAAACGACCCATTCTCAGCAATTTGAAAAGGCTAGCTCTATATGTGAGCAGTGAGAGGGGTTGGGGTAGGAGAGGTGGGAGTTGGTTGGGGAGAAGGTTGAGATATAGGGCTTCTCATCCCTCATTCCTCAGCTGCCCAGGGATCTCTTGGGCTCAGACATTAGGAGTATTTCAATTTTCAAAAAATTCAACCTAACCAATATTTATTAAGAACCTGCTCTGTGCAAGGCATCATGTTAGACACTTGGGACACAATGATCATCATCCCTGCTTTCAAACTTTAAGAAGCTGAGCTGATTCAACATAAACAGTACATACCACATTGAGTCAAGATAAATAAAAAATGATGGCAGGAAGCAAAACATTAAGCAGTGGGGATGAACAGGGAAGGCCTTGGAACAGAGATTTGAAGGAAGCTTGGAATTTTAATATGTGGTATGAGGAAGGAGTACATTCCAGGCATGGGAAACCACCTGTGCAAAGGCATTCATTCTGAGATAGCACACATTGTTTCAAGCATTAGTGGGGAGTCATTCATTTTGCTTTTAAGCCTGTACTAATCAAAGCCCCAGCATAGTTATCTACAGGCCCAGAAAAATGAGGCCTTTCTGAATTCAAAGTCTTGAACACTTAAGGTCCCTGAAAATTCCCAATTATTCTTGGTGATAATCAGAGTGATAGTAGGAATGGGGATAAAGATGGTGGCAAGAACAGGGGTGCTGAGATCCGGATCCTGGATGGGTCTGCATGCCTCTGTCTGGCTACCACCATCTGACTTTACACAGCAGGACTGAGAAGAAGGATCCTCTCCAAGAGGTCATCTAACCTACTGGCATGTAGAACTACAAAAGCACTTCACCCTATTTCCCTGTTATAGCTAAGGCCCACAGAAGAGCTTCTGTGTGGGTCTGCTAAGTACCTGGAATTAAGCTCATTTTGCTCCCATATTCTCTTTCAGGGGTGAAAGGATTCAAGACCTTAGCATCCCTGCTCCTGTCACATCTCTATCCCCATCACTACCATCATGGTGGCTCTCACCAAAAATATTAGGGAATTTTCAATGACCTCTAGTGTTTAAGGTTTCTCTGGAGCTTGCTTTTCTGCCTTCCCTTCTCTTCATCTTGAATTAACAATGCTTGGGAAAGGCATAGGAGGGAAGGCAGAGAATCCTGTTGGTCTCTCAAATTCCTGGCTCCTTCTCATGACTCCCAGCTTTAATCTCCCATCCTTCCACATTGTTCAACCTGTCTGTGTCTGGGCTATTAAACAGGGATTCCAGGAAACTGAAGAAATGGGAGAGATTGAATTGTGGTGATGGATAAGAGGATGTGGTAAAAGAAAAAAGGGGAATTTATGGAATGCTATGAATGTTGAGAGGCTCTGAGAAATCCCATAGTTACTTACAATCCAGCCGCCCCCGTCTGTTGTCATATCACAGTACACCTGGACCTTCTGGCTCATGTCCCCATTGATGGAGATGGTATAAACCCCACTGAGGGTGTCTCCATTCATCAAATGCTGGGCACAGTCCTGAGGATGAGGGAACACCCGACCCCCTGGACAGGGAGAAAGGGAGATGTCCTAAGAATGGTCATTTCTTTAACCATTTATAATAGTACCTCCCAGCAGAGAAAGCCAAAATGACTTTTTGAAGGGGGAAAAAATATAACTATACACATATACATACAAACATATGTACGTACATACATACATGCACTCACCAAAACACTTACCTGAAAGTTATCACAATAAGGCAAATACATGAATTGTGCTGTGAGAAAAAGTACATTTTATCCATGCAAGATATGCTTTATAGTTTTATAACTGCTGATTATGGTGACTTATATATGGGTCATAATAAATCAGCAAGCATTTCAGGCAATCAATTTGTCAGCCACCTTTCAAAAGATCCTGAGGCTCCTAAGCATTACTCTATATTGTCTTTAAAACTGCCAATAAAATGTTTCTGAATAGGCAAACCTCCAGGGAGCAGAGTATTATGAATTAGTACCAGGGCTAGCAACCTTTTAGGGGAGAAGAGCCATTTTGGGGGTTATTCTTATAGTAAAGCTTTTGGAAAAGCTACATTATATAGGGCATTTCAAGAGTTTCAGTGTGGTTTTTAGCTTTAATGCTTAACATATGATACATATATATACTATATATGTATCATACACATATGTATTATACATACATATACATGTATCTATACAGCCTATGCATACTGTATAATTACATGTAGACACCTCATATGCATATATGCATACATATGAAAGAGAGACAGTATAATATAGCAGCAAGTAGCTGGATTTGGAGTAAAAGGACCTGGGTTCAGATCTTTGGTCTTTTAATTATTGCCTGTGTGACCTTCAGCAAGTTACTTAAATTCTCTGGGCCTCAGTTTTCTCACTTGTGAAATGATGGATAGACTTAATCGTCTCCAAGGACCCATTCAGCTCTGAAACATCTGTGATCAGGATTGGTGTATATTTTGTGGGTGTGATCTCAAATGTGATTTCATGATACATGTACGCATGTGTTTTGGGGAGGACTGAAGTGCTTCAGATCATTGAATGAAATCAAAAGATGGTATACCAGAAATATTTTGGGGATTGGCTGAAAAAATTAGATGTGCCTATAGACCTATGTATATAAGAAAACAATTCTAGCAACACATCAGTTAGATTTCCAGAGTGCTTTAAGGAAATATACCTCTACCAGAGGGTGGGGTGGTTTAGTCCAAAGAGAATGTCACTCTCAACCCCCAGTGTTATCTTGACCATGTCATTGGAGAGAATGGATAAGCCTGGAGCTGAGAGAGGGCAAATTGGATACATTACTATAGAGACTAGGACCTTTTAGAGTATTGAAAAGCAACGCTATGGACCCTTAGGGCCCAACAGAGGTGCCTCATGGGAATTTGACAAAATTACCCATTTGTACATGTGTTTTCTGTGTGAATGCTTTGATGTTGTATCTTAAGTCTGTACCCATTTTTCCCATTGACTCTGTGTATTTGGGGGGAGTGTGCCTTAGACTTTGGGGGTGACATTTCTGTAACAACTATTTGTGCCATATATGTTTAGTAACTGCATCTAACCAAAAGCTAATTAACTGTGACTGGCCAATTAGTAATCAATGGGAAACACATTGGATGGCACAGATGGTTGTTATAGAAACTTACCAGTGTACTACACTGCCTCCAGAGATTTTTTTTTCAATTCTCTGTTGTGCTAGCTTTATTTCAACTACATTAACATATTTTCTGTCATTTAAATAAAAAATTCTTCAACATTTCAATGGATTTTATTTTTTTTTTGCTTATTTTTTCCTTAATATAATTTTTTTTGCAATTATATGTAGAAATAGTTTTCAACATTAATTTTTGTAAAATTTTGAGTTCCAAATTTTTCTCCCTCCTTCCTTCCCCTCCCCAAGACAGCAAGAAATTCTATAGAGATTTTTAAACCAGTCTCATCTGTAAAAGTTTATTCATTTCTATTAATTTATTTAATTCATTTAGAGGTATAATCTGGCTGTAACACAATCTCTTTCTCTTGCTCTTGGGTTTTTCCCCCCCCCACCCAGCCTGCCTTCACACTGGCCAGAGAAGGATAATTACCATATAATTAGGACTCAAACTTGCTTAGGGTACTAGAGGGTAACCCTATTGTGTTTATATTTGTGTGTGTGTGTGTGTGTGTATGTACTCCTACTATTTGCCATTATAGCTCCTAAGCTCTAACCAATGTACATTTAGAATATATATTTACATAAAATCAGTCACCAAGGTGACTTTAGATTTTAAATGTGAAACATTTTCTTTCTCTCTCTCTCTTTCTCTCTCTCTCTCTTTTTCTCTCTTTATCTCTTTCTTTCTTTCTCTCTTTCTGCTTTTTGGAGGGCAATTGGGGTTAAGTGACTTGCCCAAAGTCACATGGCTAGTAAGTGTGTCAAGTGTCTGAGGCTGGATTTGAACTCAGGTCCTCCTGACTCCAGGGCTGGTGCTCTATTCACTGCGCCATCTAGCCACCCCAACATTTACTTCACAATAAGTTAAAGGCAAGAATAACTATCACAATTACTCAATATAATGAAAATACAGGAATGATAAAAACATCCCTCTACATATAAACCTAGGTCAGTATCCATAGGAAAGAGTAGACACATAATGATAGAAACCTAGCAGGAGGCTCTTGAGTGGAGAATGACATATGCCATGGGCATCTCACAATTTATATGGTAGGTCTTGGTGTCCTTGGCACCTTCAGCAATAATCTATACCATACAAAGTCATTGCTCTACCAGCTGCTTCTCTTCTGGTCTTCATTACTCTCCTGCTGGGCAAAGTCTCTCCTTTTTTCTTTTGAGTTGATGGAATACTTAAAAGCTCTTTTAACTCACAGTTGTCTTTAACAGGGCTTTGAGAACCTGTTAAATAACTGACAAGTAGTGACAAGGTGTTCCCTTAAGCCAGAGAACAGCAATGTTCCTCAATTAGATTCTCTTAGTAAGGCAGACAAGTGCAGTCAGCTCTTCACTCAACAGGATTCTGCTTTGTTTCATTATCTCTCATTCTCCTCTTACAGCAAATCAAAGTTCAGAGCAAAATCACTCAGATGACTCTGGACAATGAAGACAAGTCCATCCGGCTCTTCACTTAACAGGATTCTGCTTTGGTCAATCAGTTCCAAACCCCTTCTTACAGCAAAACAGATTCAAGCCAGTCTCTTTTTCTTCATCTCTCCCTCTTGTACCAAATAGGGCAGGAGAGAACAATGAGGCACCTCTCAGAGGTATTATCTCTTTTAAGCTGGAGAGCAATAGCTCCAACTATAGCAGAGTTCAGCTTTCTTCCAATAAGCTTCCCAGAAGCCCCCTTTCCAGGTTTTTCTTCAGCCAATCTGCAAAGAAGTTTCTCTTTTCCAATCATCATCTCTGAGCACAGCTGTTGAATCCTTTCTGTTAGCTGACTCTTCTGATGGCTTCTTCATTTCCTCTAATGCTTTGAGGCAAAGCCTCCTTGTGGTTAGTGACTCTTTTCCTTTATCAAGTAAAATTCATGAAATTTACCTTTCTATCCAGTACGAAATCGAGTTCTTTTAAAATTTTCCCACGATGTCTAAACAGTCAATTGATTTATTATTTTGTAAGTTATAATCTCTCAAACTCTAAAAACAGTCACCTGCAAATGAGCTGAGAGATCGCAAGGTCCCCAAACCTCAGCAATTTCTCTGATTCATTCATTAGAAGTGTAGTCTATCTTGTCTTCCTAACAGCCTCCATCTCTTATTTTATTGGAGAAGCTTCTTTACAAGTAGATTAAAATTATTTTTCATATACAAATTTTATGTTCTCCTTTTAGCAAATAAATTATTCACATATAAAAGGAGCAGTGCATTACAGCCTTCAAAAGTTGATTTCATACTTTTTCTTTATAGAAAAGTTGTTTTTGCCACCCTTTTCAAAACCAAAATTCTCATAAATGAAAGGGATAGGCCTTACTGCCATACATCAATCTTACTTAAATCAACAACATAAAATAGTAAGGGTATATTCTAGGCTTGGGATCAGGAAGACTGGATTCAAATCCTGCATTTCACACTTATTAGCTGTGTGACCCTGGTCAAGTCACCTAATCTCTATTGGTCTCAGACGATTGAATAAATCCTCCTGGATTTATCTGTTAAATTGGAGAACCAATGTTCTCCATACGCATAATGCATCTCTAACATACTACACTGCCAGAGCCATGGAATTCTTCAGGAATTTATTTTACACTAATTAAAATGGACATATAAAACATTTATTTCCTTCAAAACATCTTTGTTACTTAGAAGGCACATTTGGTTTAGAAACTAGAGGAGGGTTCCTGAGAAGCTCTCATGTGAAATCAGTACAATGAGTTGATCAGATTATCACCTAGTTTTATCCCATATTTTATCTTCTCATTCCTATAGAACAGCTTCCTGGATGTGGAGTAAGTATGACAGCAGCAAGCACTAGGGAGAATGGTTGACAAACGGTTACAGTGATTAAGGAGAGGAGATCCAAGTTCAGTGTCTCTCAGTGGAAATTTAATGCTTTGGGTACTACTGGCAGCAGGGATTATTTCAGCTCTAAACCTGAACTCTATTCCTCTACAGGTCTAGTGATTTACATGATCATACTACATAAAGCATTTTTGTGTTGAAATACACACACAGAGTGCTCATTTTTCATCCATCATTACCATAATAATTTTAGTTTAAATTTGCATGTGTGTGAAAATTTATAAAGTTTTGAAGATTAGATTATAAACCACTAGATTACAAACTCCTTGAGGGCAGGTTTTGTTTTCACCTTCCTTTGTAATCCCAATGTCTAGTACATTTTAGGCACTAAATAAATGCTTGTCGACTTAAATATTATGAAGTATTTATGAGTTGACACATAGTTATACAGGACTTATTTATCCAATAGAATTAGGCAATCTCTTTGAGGAATTGTTTTGTCTCTGTATCCCAATTCCTTATAGGACAGTGCCTTGCACATTGGTGATTAAGAAATAGATGCTGAACTCAGATGAATTTCTACAAAACCAGCATGAATGTAATTAAAGAACCAGATGTAGCTCAAGCCAGTTACCAAGCCCTGGAGCTGGAACTATGGTTCAAAATTTTTTTTTAGTGGACCAAACAGTCAAATGACTATTTTACTGTTTAGTTTTATTTTAAGAGGATTGAAAGAAAGAGAGGAAGTAATTTACTACTCATCTCCCAGATTGGGTGGAAACAGTCCAATTCAAAGAACAATTGATAATTAGTTAAAATTGGACCTAAAGAGTTTAGCTTCAGGGCACAATATCATCCTTAGTAGGCATCTAGTACCCAACCAGAGGGACACTGAAAGATTTAGAAACTAATACCATAAATTATGTAGAGTACACGGTTACAAAGAAAGACTCTTATTTGAGCAACACGAATTTTGGCTGCTTTATGAATATACAGCTTTGAAGTTTGTTCCATAATTTTGTTGGTTAAGAGGTAATTACAAAGTTAATGCTTTGTTAATAAACTGCTTGTTTGGGTAAAAGAATGTGGTTCAGCAATCTGTTTTCAGAAGAAGAAATCAAAGCTATGAATAGTCATGTGAAAAGCTTGAAACCACTATTGGTTAGAGAAATTCAAATTAAAACAACTTTGAGGTACCACCTTGCACCTATCAGATTGGCTAATATGACAGAAAAGGAGAATGACAGTTCTTGGAGGGGATATGGAAAAATTGGGATGCTAATGCACTGTTGGTGGAGTTGTGAACAGATGTAACCATTTTGGAGAACAATTTGGAACTATGTTGAAAGGGCTATAAAATTGTGCACACCCTATGATCCAACAATATCACAACCAAGTCTGTAATCCCAAAGAGAACAAAGGAAAAGGAAAAGGACCGATATGTACAAAAATATTTTAGCAGCTCTTTTTATGGTAGCAAAGAAATGGAAATTGAGGGAATACCCATCAATTTTGGAATGACTAAACAAGTTGTGGTATATGATTATGATGAAATATCATTGTGCTATAAGAAATGATGAGCAGGATGGTTTCAGAAAAACCTGGGAAGACTTATATTAACTGATACAAAACGAAATTAGCACGACCAAGAGATCATTGTACACAGTAACAGCAGTATTGTACGATGATCAGATGTGGATGACTTAATTATTCTGATCAATACAATTTTTCCAGACAATTTTGAAGGACTTAAGATGAAAAATGCTACCCATCTTCAGAAAAAGAACTGATGGAGTTCTGAATGAATGAAGTTCTGAAAGAACTGAATGCATATACAAGTATACTCTTTCTCCTTCCTTCCTTCCTTCCTTCCTTCCACCCTTCCTTCCTTCCTCTCTTTCTTGTCTGTTTTCTTTTGCAACATAGCTAATATGGAAATACATTTTTGCATGACTTTACTTGTATAATCTATATCAAATCGCATTTTCAGGGGATATGGAGGGTCAGGAAGGAGGGAAAGAATTTGGAACTCAAAATTAAAAAAATGTTAAAAATTCTTTACATGTAATTGAGACATTTAATGAAATAAATAAAAATACATTGAGGAACAATGGGATTCTGTGTCTTTGAATAGCTTAACAAATATAGTTGCTGTTGAAAGAGGTGCCAGCATTGCTAATGGTCATTAAAAGATATAAAAAATGGTTCAGCACATCAGAAATGGTACAGCACAAAGTTCCACATGGTAGCAAAATCAGCACACTTTAGGTATGGGGCAGTTCAAATTAGAAAAGGCTACTGTATATAGTAAGTAATCCAATAAAGAGTAGACTATGGATAGGTCCCCAAAAGGGACAGCCTTATGTCACAGATGGCAGACCCCACAGCAACCTCATTGGTTACCCTAGTATTCCTGACATAGATTAGTTATTAAATATTACATGCCAGTAAGAGGGTGACCAGGACATCAAGGATCATCAGGTTCGTGTCACAAGAAGCTCTATTGAAAGAACTAGGGATATTTAACCAGGAGAAGACAGGGTTTATGGGAAAAATGATAGCTATTTTCAGGTGTTTGAAGGACTATCAAGTTGAAGAATATTTAGATTTGTTCTATTGGGTCCTAGAGCACAGAGGTGGGAGCAATGAGTAGAAGCTGCAGGGACAAATTTAGGTCTGATGTCAGAAGTACTTTCTAATCATTAGAGCTAATTCATATCATAATGGGTTCCCTAGGGTGGTAATGGGTTCAACCTCCCTGGAAATTTTCAGGCAAAGACTGGATGAACACTTCTTGGGGGTGCAGGAGAGGAGATTTGGAGCTGGAGGGAATGGGTGGTATCTGCTGAGATGCCCTCTAACTCTCATGTTCTGTGATTCTGTAAAACTGTTGGTGTTTAGTAAAATTCATTTAGTAATAATGAAAAAAAAGTGAAATACATTATAGGCTGTGATCCTTTGTCACTAAAATTAGCTCAATGACACAAGGCTAATCTTAATCCCACTTTGGGTTAAATTGGCATTTGGCACAACTGGAGCAAATGGAGGGTAGACACTTATTTAGAATAGTTTGGGCCTGGTTGAATAGGGGTAACTGAGAGGGCTGAATGTAATCTATGATCCATTCACTTGAGATTTTCCTTGAGAAATATGATTTTTAAATTAAGAAAAGATAAAAAAAATTGTTTCTTCTTATAAACAACTTAATTCCTATATTAAAACAAAGATTAAAAGAAATATCAACTCCTAATTGCAAATTAAACATGCCAGCTTCCATTCATGAAAAAATTCACTTTCAGTCATCCTTGGGGAAAAGGATTGTTAATTTACTCTCATCTTTAGGCTACCCCAGGGCACTATCACTGGTTCTTGGTCTTATCAATTCTAAGCTACTGTTCAAAGAAAATAATAATTGATATTGGAGCTTTGATTTCCTTGGTTTAGAGAGGTAGTGTCAAAGTCAAATAGGGGAAGAGGACCATGAAAGGTACATAAGGATCCTTGCTGAATGCTTATTGACTTAGAAAACCACATATTAACATTATCTGTGTTCTACTGGATTTTTATTTATTTTGTTAAATATTTCCCAATTATATTATAATCTGATTCAGGCTGCACTAGGGAGTGTTGCTAGCTGGCAAATAGGTGTTTGAACTCTCTGGTCTACAGAACTCTGAGGTGGGGAAACTACTTCTATCTATGCAGGTCAGCCCCTTCTCTTGAATTTACAGTCTTCCAGAGTTTCCTAGAGCATTCCTAGAGCCATCTCTGGTTATCCTGATCTATATCTTGGACCCAGATGGACTGCAGGGGACCTAGAGGAGAAAGCCCTTCCTCACTTAAATCCAATTCACTTGCATGGCACGGCATCACTCCCTTGATGTCATAAACCTCTTGGAGAACAACAGAGAAGTAACCTCTGTTAGCTGTAGTAGGAGCCGGCCCATTGGGGATCCAATTGGGACTGGTCAGTTGGGCAGCACAGCCTTCCTTCCTTCCTTCCTTCCTTCCTTCCTTCCTTCCTTCCTTCCTTCCTTCCT
>NW_027187313.1:6314043-6373704 GCF_028583685.1 Petaurus breviceps papuanus | reverse complement strand
TCTCTCCCTCTTTCCCTCTCTCCCTCCCTCTTTTCTTCATTCTTTATCTTCCTCCCTCTCTCCCTACCTGTCCCTTTCTCCTTCCTCCTCTTTCTCTCTCTCTGTCTCCTCTCCATCTCTCTCTCTCTCTCTCTCTCTCTCTCTCTCTCTCTCTCTCTCTCTCTCTCTCCTCCCCCTTCTTCCCTCCCCTTCTTTTCCCTCTTTCCCTCTGCCCACATGACCCTTACCTGCAGGTATCTGCCCAAAGGAAACCTCCCAAGATGGCTTGAGTTTACAGGCTAGATTTCCTTTTTAAGGACCAAGCCTTAAACTCAAATCATTCTGTCTCTCATTGATTGACCAACAATAGGTTCCAGGCCAAGCCCCACTAGGTCATTGTTTGGGTCTTGATTGCCTCAGAATGAATGTTAAATTATAATTGTTTCTTTTTTTGGCCAGAAGCACTGAGGATCTTTCCCTCCCAGATCAGATTTTTTTTTTCTGACTAGGAAAAAGACATAATTCTCTGCAACATCTTTTACCTAGCTTTAATCACAGAATGGGTGTTGCCTCAGTCAAACTGGGACCTCTTAAAGACCTTAATTTAAAAGGGCCAAGCTCTCCCACTCTATCCAGGGCCATCTCTAGTCATCCTGATCTATTTCTGACCACTGGACCCATGTGACTCAGGAGGAGAAAGTGAGGCTGGTGACTTTGCACAATCCTCCCTCACTTAAATTCCATTCATTTGTATATCATGGCATCACCTTCCTGAGGTCATGATCCCCTTCCAGACCAAGGACAAACAACAGAGCATTTAGAGGTTGACCAACAACCTCTGTCTCCTTTGTTTTCAGGCTAAGCTCTTTGGCAACTATGCCACATTGCTTCTCAATTATAATAGCTAATATTTGTTTAGAACTTTAAAGTTTACCAAGTGCTTTTCATTTAATTTTTCATTTGATCTTGCCAAGAGCCCTGTAAGGTAGGTGCTATTATTACCATTTTACACAAGAGGAAACTGAGGCTAAGAGAGGTTACTTGACTTTCCAGTGGCTAATCAACCAAGCTAATATGTGTTAGAAACAGGACTCCATCTGCTCCACACTGCCCTGTTAATCTATAATCACTGATACGTCTGAATATCTTTCTGCCAATGCCATCCCGGGCTCACTATATGTTACTTTTCTGTTGTTGAATGACCTTTCTCAAAATGGTAGAAAATACTATGCTTTCATTTGCACATCACTCTTTATAATTAGCCCAGAGTCTCCTCCCCTTTGGTGAAGAGTTTCTCCATTTTACAACCTGACTTCTTAAAGAGTCCAGACTAGTTTTCTATACAAATATTTAAAAATAATCAAATAAAATGCAACAATTTTTTAAAAAAGATTCTGCACAAAGGGTAATACTGAAATTTATTACAACTATTTTTGTAGCCTTCATGTCAAGGTATACATTATTTAAAGAGGATCAGAACTACCAATTGTTTCCCAGTGAGACCAACCAAGTATGTCAATAAATTTTTCCTAAAAACCAACTGAGAGAGGGAGCTATAGCTCTCTCTTTGTTGGAATAACTAACAAAGATAGCTTCAGGGAGAGGAAGAAATTGGAGAGTAGGAATAAGGACTCTCATGAGTAACTGATGGCACTGATTTCCATGACGAAAAAGATTCAAGTTGTGATCACTTGGACTGAAGAGTGTTAAATATACCAGGTGGCTGTTTTTCCCTTGTAGAATGATTAATTCCAATCAATATAGTTTATGATATTGCCGAATCTAGCATCTCATAATTGGAGCCAAAGGCCATCTAATCAAATCTGTACAGGGAGAATCTCTCAAAAATATCCTGACAAGTAGTCATTGGTTCAGTAGGAAGAACTCTAGGGAGGCAAAGCCAGTACCTTTTGAAGCAGCTTTTAAAGTTAGGATGTTTTGCCTGATTACAAGTCTAAAAATATTTACGCATTGCTTCTACTTTAGCCCTCTAGGACCAAATAGAACAAGTTTAATCCAACTTCCACATGACTTTCCTCTAAAAAAAAAAAAAAAGGTTTCTCTTTTCCAGAGTAAAAATCCTCAATTCCTTCAGTCCTCATGTAATGTAAGACCCCCTCATCATCCCTGATGCCCTCTTCTGGACAGATTGCAGTTTATCAGTGTCATTTCTAAAATGCAGTTTGAAAAAAGCAAAACACAGCACTTCAGATGTGGTGTAATCAGGATAAAGTAAAATCATCATCTTCTTTACTTTGGATATTAGCTTTTTTTTGGCTACCGCATCATACTGTTGGTTTGTATTAAGTTTGTATTCCACTAACACCTCCAGATACAATCTCATATTTTGTTGTTCCTGTTGTTCACTCATGTCTGACCTTGTGACCCCATTTGAGGTTTTCTTGGACAAGTTATTGAAGTAGCTTGCCATTTCCTTCTCTAGCTCATTTTACAGATGAAGAAGCTGAAACAAACAGGGTGAAGTGACTTGCCTAGGGTCATGCAGATAGTGTCTGAGGTCAAATTTGAATTTGGGTCTTCCTGTTTCTAGACCAGATGCTCTATTCACAATGGCACCACCTAGCTGCCCTATAAACTCATATGCATTCTTTTAAATTTCATCTTATTAGCTTTGGCCCATAGATTTAGCCTGTTAAGATCTATTTAGATTCTGACTCTGCTGTTCAATATGATAACCATTTCTTCCAGTTTCATGTTATCTGCAAATGTGATAATTATGTCTTTTATGACTTTGTTCAAGTCATTGATGAAAATGTTGAACAATGTAGAGCCAAGAATTGGTCTCTGGACTATTACCCCTTGAGATTTCTCTCTAGATTAGCATCGATCTATCAAAGATCTCTTTGGTCTGGTCATTCAACTAGTTCCATATCCTACCACACTAATCTAGTCCACACATCTTCATCATGTCCACATGGATTGAAAGGGACGCTCTGTCAATTGAATGAATGACAACTTCCATTTATAAAGTACCTTAAGGTTTATAAAATGGCTTCTTTACAACAAGCCTAGGAGATGTTGTGGTACAATATTATACCTGTTTTATGGATGAAGAAACTGAAACTCAGAGAAATTAAATGACTTGTCTGTTGTTACACAGCTAGAGCATATGAGAGACAGAAATGACACAGACTTTTTGTTGGGGATATATTTTGTAGCTTGCAACATTGTTGAAATTGTTAAATTGTCTCAGTTTCTTCACAGATTCTCTAGGAATTTTAAAGTAAGCCATTATGTCACCAGCAAACTGGAAAGGAACTATAGATCAATAATATTACTGAATATTAATTAAACATTTTAAATAAAATCCTGATTAAAAGGCGATAGCAAGTTTTACAAAAGTCCTTAACTATGATCTAATTAAATTTATATGGAGGGATGCAAGGATAGTTCAACATTAGGAAAACAACATCATATTAAAACCAAAAACAAACAATGACACTTGATTGTATCAATATATGTAGAAAAGGTCTTTGGCAAAATACATTCATACCGGTTTGGGTATCACGAGTATGTTCGTCTCATAAAGGAGTTTGGTAGAAGGGTCACTTTCTTAATTTCTTAGAATAATTTGTATAGCATAGGAACTGATTGTTATTTAAAAGTTAGATGAAATTCACTTATAAATCCATTTGGACCAGGGATTTTTTGGGTAGTTTTTAAATAACTAGTCCAATTTACTTTTATGATACTGGATTATTTAATATCTCTATTTGGTATTCTGTTAATTTGGCATTTTATAATTTTTAGATAAATGTGTATTTCTTTTGACTTCTCAGTTTTGTTGGCATACATCTGTGGATAGTAGGTTCTGAGGATTCTTTTCATTGCTTCTTCATATGCTATAATTTCATCACATTCACTTTTTATTCCATTCATTTGATTTTTTAACCTCTTCTTTTTATTCATAGTGACTATAATTTTATAATTTTTGTCAGTCTTTTCAAGGAACAGCTTTTAGTTTTATGTATTGGTCCTTTGGTCTTTGTGATTTCCAGTTTATCTAGGTCTCATCTACCATTCTAGACCTCCTCCTTTGTGATTACTTTAGGTTTGTTTATTTGTTAGCTTTCTCATTTTAAAAATTGCATATTCACTCCACTAATTCTCTCTTTTTCCTTTTTCTTAGTATGTGCTTATAGGGACTACATTTTTACTGAGAACTGCCCCCATTGTATCTGAGAAATCTTGGTTTGCCATCTCGTAATTATTATTTACATAGTTATTAATTATTTTTATGATTTTTTCTTTGCTCCCCTCATCTTGGTCTGTGGCTTTCACTCTCCGAGTTGATTGCTATTTTTATTTCATTATGGGGAGTAAAGAACACATTTGCTGTTTCTGCTTTTTAATAGATATATTTGCAATTTTCTTGTGCCTTAATATGGTGTCTATTTTTGTAAAAGCCCCATATAGTGCTACTAGGTATGTATAATCTCTAGTAGTCCCATTCAGAAGGCTCCATAAGTTTTTTTAGCTCTAAATTCTTAGTATGTTCAGTTTTATAACTTAACTTTTATTTATCTCTCTTTTAAATGCATCAAATTCTGAGGTAGAAACATTGTCTCTTTCTCTTATTGTATTATTATATTTTTTAAATATTTCAGTTAATTTTTACTTGATGAATTAAGATGCAATGTCATTTGGTACATATACATATTTAATATTGATATTGGCTCACTGTCTATGGTTCCTTTACTAATACAAATTTCTTGTTTATCTTTAGTGATACTGTGAACTTTTATTTTTGCTTTGTTTGATAGCATAACTGCTACTTTAACTCATGTGAAGTGCAATAAATTTTGTTCAAGTCTCTCATTTTGATTCTATGTTTCTCTTTGCTTTTTCTTTTAGGCATATTACTTGTAAACAAGTTTGTGGGGTTTTATTCTCTGATCCATGCATCTGCTCTCATTGATTTTTGTTGAATTGTTATCCCATTCACATGATAAGTTATAAAAATAGGTTTGTGTTTTCCTCTATTTGTGCCTTTGGTACTGGGAGTTTTAATTTTTAAAAATATTTTAACTCCTTTATTTGTAAGTATAATACTTTATGCCTACACTTAGATTTGTTCAAACTCTTTGATGCAACCCCATTCCCCTCCACATTCCCCTCAAATCCAATTTAATAATAATAGTAATAACTAACATTTATATAGCATTTACCATGTACCAGACTGTGTTAAATATTTTACAAATATTATCTCATTTTATACTCACAACAACTGTGAGAAAAGGTCCTCTTTTAATCTTATTTTATAGATGGGGAAACTGAGGCAAAAGAGGTGAAATGACTTACCCAAGATCCTACAGCTAGTGATGGGTTTGAACTCAGGTTTTTCTGGTTCTAGGCCCAGAGCTCTGTGCACTATGGTACTACCTTAGCTAACATTTGTCTTCCTTTCCCCTAATTTTGTGGCTACTATTATTGTTTTCTTGTTCTTTTATTTAGTTATTTATTTCTTCCCCTATTTTTGCCCTTCTTTTTCTCCCCTAAGTGGTCAGTTCAGAATCTTCTTTTCTCACCTCCTCTCCAACTTCTTCTGTTTTTTAGTTTTTTCCCCAGTTCCTTTTTCTAGGAATTTCTTTGTTCTTTTTGTTATTTCTCTTTCCTTCTTGTCTATCCTGAAATTTTATTCTTGATTCGTGGTCTGTATTCTTGTTTATCCCTTCTTTGTGTTTCTCTTGGAATTAAAGTTTCTGAAGTAGAAATTTTGAGCTCCCTCTTCTAACCAGTTTCTCTGTTATTGCTTTTATGGATCTTGTCCCATTTTCCTTTTCCTTTCTTCTTTTCCATTATGCTTTACTTTGAGGAGTTTCAATTTGTGAATGAAATAATGTGGGTAGAAGCAGCAGCTCATGTTGGAAAATGCCCTGAACCATAAACCTGTCTGCAAGACCAATATCTTTCTTACTGTAGCACACTGGAATCCACTCAGGATTAACAGGCAATCACGATAATTATACATGCAAGGAAAATTATGAGATTCACTGGAAAATTAGAAGGAGTTTCTCCCTTTTGGTGCAAGGAAAGTTCTGGGCTAGGAAAACTTTTGGAAAGGAGATATTTTAGCTTAAATATAGTTATTTTGGGAGTGAGGACACAAACCACCTCCAATGATCAGGATCCTGAAATGTCTCATGGTTAAGTGTTTCCCAAGGTAATTGTATTATTGATAGTGTTGGTGCATTCACTGGAAGAACTGCCAGAAATGGCTTTGTGTAGAACATCCGGAGGGTGTTCTAAGGACAGCAGTGAATCAGAGGAGAGAACAAAGGAGGGAGGAAAGTAACCCTGTTCCCAAAGTGGTTCTTTACTCTACTTATGACCTTGGGTAAATCAGCTGTTTAATGGTACTACCTCCCCATCAATACTGATAGAGGTGGTGATTGTCCTCACTGGAGACACCATGGTATAATGGATAAAGTGTTGGGCTTGTAGTCAGGGACATCTAGGTTCAAATCCTGCCTCAGGTATTACTAGCTGTATTACCCTGACAGACTCATTTAACTTTTGAGTCTCAATTTTCTCATCTTTAAAATAGTTATAATAATGGCTTCTATTTCACAGGATTGTTTGTAAAGATCAGATGGGATCTTATATGAAAAGTGCTTTAAAAATTTAGAGTGATCTATAAATGGTAGCTACATTCCTAGTATTTTAACCAAGATGATAGGAGTAACGTAATGAACAATAACAATAGCTAGCATTTATATAGTGTTTGATAAAATAATGCAGTTAATAAGTAATATAATTGATAATCATAACTAGCATTTATATAGTGTTATATAATGTCATCTAATTAGTAATGTAATAATAATAGCATTTATATAATGCCAGATTTGCAAAGTGCTTTTCAAAGAATAACTCATTTGATTCTTACAACAACCCTGAGAAGTAGGTGCTACTATGATCCCCATTTAATAGTTGAGGACACTGAGGCAGACAGAGATTAAGTGACATGTCCAGGGTCATACAGCATAAGCATCTGAGATGAGATTTTAACTCAGGCCTTCCTAACTCCAGACCCCAGCTGTACCACCTAATTGCACCTGCAGGATAAAGTATATAAGAATTTGAAAGCATCTCAGGGTAATTTAGTCCAACGAATACACAAGAATACCCTCTATAACCATCCTAGGTAAGCATCTACCTGACCTTTCTGAGATCAATTTCAGTTCGAAGGAAGTGAGCTTTTCTCTCCCAGGCAGCTCATTCCATTTTTGGGGCAGCTTGCCTGCTTATTGTGAAGTTTTCCCCAATATTAAACTTAAATGTGTTTATTTTCAGCTTCCCCTCACACCTCCTCTTCTTGCCCCCTAGGACCAAGCAGAACAGGTCTAGACCCTCTTCCATGTGACAGACCTTCACCTCAACTACCATGTACTGACCCTCCCCCTCATCTTCCCTTCTCTAGGCTTATGTATCCCCCAGTTTCGTCAACCAATATTCATAGAATAAAATTTAAATTTATTGAAGTTTTGTTGAACAAAAGAGAGAGAAGCTTTAAGTATGCAGAATTTTCTGTCAAGTGGAACAGCTTAATCCCCAGTGATACTGGACAAATACAGAGGTATTGTATCTGAGCGTTGCTCACACTTTTTGGTGGATTTTGCCTATCGACACAATTACTCTTCTCAATATTGTCCATCTCTCTGTCTGTGTATTTTATATGTGAGGAGTAGACTATAAAAGTGGCTTCAATTTTATTAGCCATTGGTCTCACCCTAAGGAGAGAACAGGGTGGGAGGGGGTCTCCCTCCTCCCTGAGGGTGCTGGGGAGAAAAAGTGCTTTATCTTGATGAAGTCTGCTTAAGTTAGCCAGAAACTCCGGGCAGAAAGGAAACCATCACCCCTCCACCCACACATCTCCCACTCATGCTTTCTCTTCCCATTGTCTTTAAAACAAAAACTCATCTTTTCTCTCCTTCTGAGTAAAGAGATAATAATGTTGAATGAATGATCATCTACCCTGAAGGGTCATTCTTCACACCCACTTTTCCTGACTAGGATATTTCTGCTAACTACATGAATTTTCAAGGTATTTTCCACCCAGGACCCAGAGCTTGCTACTTTCCTAATTGTATACAGCTTTAAAAACAGATACCCCCTCTAAAGTGAGCTTCCTGGGCATTACAGCAGTGCTTCTGGGACACTGTGGATGAGGACCCGAAGGACCCCACATGAAGGTGACAAGAGAGATACTTGCCCATCTCTGGGTATACCCACAACCAAATGTCTTCATTTAACCCCAAGGTCAAGATAACCCATTTTTATCATCTCCACAGGTCTCTGAAGACAGGTTTTTGCGAAAGCCTTGTTTGCTTCTTATAGCATTAAATCAGACAAAAGGAACTGCCTTGAAGATGATCATTTCACCAAGCCCTGTTGCTCTGTGGGGAATATTTGTTTCCTCATTTATATTCATGTCTTTAAAAGACAAGTAGACCTTGGATGAAATTTCAGGCGACAGTAAATTATAAATAATGTATCTATATTTTTTTCCCCTTCCATACTACTTGTACATAATTCCCCCCTGAGTCTTGTGCAAACACAAGAGACAACAGGACAGGCAGCTATTAACATGATGGAAGGAACGAAATAGTTGTACATTGCATGTCAGGAACACAGAAAGGGAAGACATCTTGATCAAAAGAAGTTTTTTGTAGTATGTTTTTTTTTTCTCTTTTTCTTCTTGGAGAAAAACCCCAGATTTCTTAAATCAGTCACAAAAAATGTGCTTAAAACAATTGTCTTATCTTTTTTCTGCTGGGAATGGGTGTAGGACTTGCCAGGTGATGGATTTTTTTCCCTCTTGGGGTCCAATTTTAGGCTCTTTTTCTGCATCAGAGTTTTAGAAGGCATTAGGATGTGTAGGCTTTCTCCATTAAAACTAACCAGCACTCGGCAGCTCTGTTACCCACCACTAAGAAATCTCTGACCTTTATCACCCAGACCCATAGTTCTGAGGGTACAAACGATCACCTCTTGTCCAATGCTGGCCCTAGGCAAGGTGGTGAAAGAAAGAGATAACTTCTTAGGCTTTGCCCTTTTCTGTCCTTTCCCTTTCTTGAAGTTTTCCCCTTCCTTGCCTCAGGGACTCAGTGCTTTTATATTCTCCTTCTTTGACCTCTATCAAAACCTGATTTCAGAAAAATAACTGAAACTCATTCACACTATGGTGTAAATGACAATCGCTTACAGTATCTGTTTTTTTGTACCAAGGACAAGCATCAGGAAATATGCACTCTGCTGAATGGTGGTGGGGCTGTGGTGACCCCAAGACACTGAGGTGGGGGATGGGGTAACAAAGAGCCGGGCTGGGAAGGAGCTTACCTGGGATACTGCTGCTAAAGGAGAAAACCTGCTTCTAGGTATTAAGGTCAGTTTTTTTTTTTTCCCTACTGAAAGACTAAAAATGATATCAGCACTCTCTAAATTTCAGCATTCTGGGACAAAATCCTAATCACCCCATCCTGGTTATAGCCCTGCCTTAGATATTAGTGTGCTTGCACGTGGTGAGTGGCTAGGCGTCGCCCCAGAAGGAGCATCTAAGTGGTTCATGGCTTTTTTTAGCTGACAGGTTGCAGACTCTCTCTGGATGCAAGATGTCACCAAAAAGACAGAAACATTCTGTGATATTATCATAATGCTCACGACAACTAGCTGTAGCATTACCAAGGCATGAATTAAAGGCTTATACTGCATAGAGCTAGCAATGAAATTTGTGCATTTTTGGGCTGAAATTATAATTTTGTGTCTAATAAATATGCAAATAGAGAGTTTCTTTCAAGTACTTGCCATCTATGTCTTTTTTTTTTTTTAAGGGAAATAATTCTCTTTAAGTTGTGACTCACTTCATTAAAAAATCCAAGTTACAGAGTTTCAAAACCTCAGAACTGGAAGAGACTTCAAAGCTCCTCTCAGTCCCCTAAACCAATCAATTAATCAACAAGCATTTATTAGGCACCCTTTTGTGCTATTTACCAAGTACTATGTTAGTCCTTGGGGATAAAAGTCTGTGATCTCAAAGAGCTGACATTCTTATAAGGAAGCAACATGAACACATAGAAATAGACATTGAATATATACAAAATGAGTGTCATTGGGTTTTTTTTTTGGGTGGTTGTGGTGGAGAACTAGAAACTATGAGGGTCAGGGAAAATTTAATGTAGAAAGTGGTACTTGAGATGAACCTTGAAAGATACTAGGGGTTCTAAGAGGTAGAGCCGAGGAGGGTGTTCCAGGCATGGGGGAGAACCAGGGCGAAGATAATGGAGAAGGGAGATGGAGTGCAATGGAAGAGTCACTTTGGTTGGACCGTAGAACATATGTAAGGAAGTGATGTGGAACAAGACCGGAAAGGGACATTGGAATCAGATTGTGAAGGATTTTAAATGTGAAGGAAAGGGAAAGAAAGAGAAGGGAAGGGAAAGGATGAAAAAAGAAGAAAAAGAAAGGGAACAGTGTATTTGATCCTAGAGATAATAAGGAGACACTAGAGTTTGTAGAAGGGTCAGGGGCAGAGACTGACGTGGTTAGACTCATGGTGTAGGAAAACTACTTTGGCAGTTATGTGGAAGGTAGGTTAGAATTCCCAGAGGCACGAGGCAGGAAGATCAATTAGCTGGCTATTACAATTGTCTTGAGCAGCTAGGTGGCACAGTGGATAGAGTGCTGGGCTTAGAGTCTAGAAGACTCTTCTTTCTGAGTTCAAATCCAGCCTCAGGTACTTACTAGCTATGTGACCTTGGGTGAGTCACTTAACCCCATTTGCCTCAGTTTCCTCATTTATGAAATGAGTTGGAGAAGGAAATAGCAAACTGCTTTGGTATCTTTGACAAGAAAACCCCAAATGGGGTCACAAAGAGTTAGATATGACTGAAAACAACTGAACAACAGCAATTGTCAGGGAAAGAGAAGATAAGGAATAGGGTGGAAGCCATGTGAATGGATAGAACCCATGCTGAAGTCATTTTTGACTCGTCCCTTTTATATCACTTTTAATCAGTAGCTAAGTGCAGTTAACTGATCCTACCTTCATGGTATCTCTTACTTCTCCACTCTCCTTTGCATTTCCACTATATCCACTCTGACCCAGGCACTTACTGCTTTTCACTTTTACTCTTTAACAATCTCTAAATGGTTGCTCTGCCTCTGGTCTCTTTTCTAATTTATTCTTCATAATCCTTAGATCTCTGGTTAGGAATCTCCAAAAGTAGCTTGGAATGAGGACTTTGAAGGGTTCTTTCCTTGCAGTGGAACAATGCAGGGGAGATCTTGAAGCTAGAACTCAGGCAGAATATCAGTTTTCTAGATTTTCAAAGCCATTTGAAAGGGTGTGAGGGCTGAGCATCATTGGCTTCAGCCCTTAAGAGGGGCAGGGCATTTACTCTGTGTCACTTGGTAAACATGCTGCTATGGCTGCCAACCTCTACTTCATGATCTAGCTCTTTAGAGATCTAGACCCAATCTGATAAACTGAATGTGTTTGTGGGGGCTTTTGCACATGAAGATGGCAACTTAAGGAAAGAAACTAGCTCAACAAGAACGATGGTATGAATACAGTCATGTGCACGTGTGCACATAAGACTCTCAATACTCTAGATATGCATCTTGGATGTACGCTAACAGACACGTGCACACACATACATGAATCTTCTGTAGCAGGTACAGGACTCAGAACTGGACATGGTTATGATAATCTACATCCTAGAGACTAGAACAGGACCTTCTCTTATATATCTGACCCCATAATTCTCCGTTCTTTGGCCATCTTCATGCTGTGTTGCTGTTCACACTTACTATTCCTCTCCTTCCTATTTTCTATCTCAAGTGAATAAAATGACCAAGTCAATACCACCATTTCTGGAAAGAATATGGCAATTAGTTGTCCTATGGCCAAAGATGTGCTGGTAAAATGTTTAACAACCAGCTTTCTTGCTTTTTTGAGGGAAGAAGGTAGGGCAATTGCCCAAGGTCACAAGCTAGTTTTTTGTGTTAAGTGTCTGAGGCCGGATTTGAACTCAGGTCCAGTGCTCTATTCACTGCACCACCTAGCCACCCCATTTACTGATTTTCAAAGTATAAATCTTCACACCGAAATTTTAACAATCAGCTCTGGAGCTGATAGGAACTGACACCAGCATACCCCAACTATGATTCACCTCACTATCCCCATGGCTTCCTTGACAAAAAGACCTCTCTCAGGCTACCTCTCTATTAGCTCTATGTGTCGTGCTCCCTTGTTAGAATGCAAACTTTTTGAAGCCTAAGGATGCCTTGCTTTTTGCATTTCTATTACCAGTGCTCAGCACAACATTCAGTACATATAATGCTTAATAAATTAGTTTGCCCTTATTTATTATATTATTTGCAAGGAAGTTAGGTGAAGCAATGGATAGGGGACTTGAGTTAAAATCCCATCTCAGTCACTTACTAGCTGTGTTATCCTATGCAAGTCACTTAACTTCTGTTTTCCTCAGTTTCCTCATCGGTAAAAATGGGTATAATAATAGCACCTACTTCCCATGATCGTTGTGAGGATAAAATGAGTAGCATTTGTATGGTACTTTGCAAATTTTAACGCTATATAAATGTTAGTTAGCCATTATTACTCATTCTTCCATTAATTTATAGGACATGTTCCATGGAGATGGAGAGAAGAATAGAGGGAAAGTCTATGAAAGCAAGGATGTTGTGGACCAAGGTGGAAAGGATGATCTTTGGTGGAAAAGTCCTTTGAAATTAAATTGGAAGAGGAAATTGGCTTCACTTGGTGTCCTCCCTTGAAGTTGGTGGTCACAGAGGAAATCCTCTGCAGTTTCCCTTGTCTTTAGTCAAAGTGAGCTTGTTTGTAGGCAAGGGCTTCTGGAGGAGCAAATGCAGAAGTAGCAAAAATAAGTTCCTTAGCAGGAAGAGGCAGCTCAGCTTCCTTTAGGTGCTCCATCGAGGAACAGGACTCAGCTGAGATGATGTGAGACCATTTTGCTATTTGGGGGTATGTGTCAGGGAGCGAATGTGTGAAAGCCTCAACCACTTACCTGTGGTGAAGCTAGCAGAGGTGATTGCACTGTGAACAGCATCCTGGGCTGACTGTAAGAGCACCGTATATTCAGAGTTCTCTGAAAGTCCCTCCAGACGGATCCAAGTGTCTTCTGCATCCACAATCAACTCCTGTGCAACATCAAAAGAAGAGGAGGAAAAGAAATCATGGTGCACAGAGACATGGGGAAGCTGGTGTCACAAAATATGGCGATGCAGCTCTCTGTCTGGGAGAGGCGGGCTCAGGTTTGTTACTACACTTCTGATTAGGGTATATTTAGGAACAAATGCAATTTAATTTTTTAATTACCTCCTGAATCATTTAGACCATGAGGGGGAACCTTTGGTAAGAAGGACTATCTAGGAATCCTTTAGTCTCTTTGGGATGGCTCTCCCTATTCTCAAGTTTTCTATGTGAGGATCTGAATTATCTAGAACCATCTACATTGAAGATATTGACCCCAAATTTGCCAGATCTCCTCTTCATGGAATGATGTGTAGACACAGACTTTGTGGCAATAATAAGAAAACTTAGGAGCTTCCCCATATGTAGAATAAAGGGGTTTGACCAGAGGACCCCTTAGGAACTTTAAAGCTCTAAATCCTAGGACCTTTTTGTATGTGTCACGTAGCACACTTTGGCTTGACTAAATTGGTGAAAAATGGCTGAGACCTAGCCCTTTCCCTCTGGTAATGCCATTGACCCTTCACTCCTGAGTGTTTGGCATGATTGGACTTAGCTTTCTCACTTATCCACAACTCACCTTCCGGCTTCCATCGCTGGATTTATAGGTCAAGATGTAGTTCTCAATGCCTGCCACAGGAGGCTGCCAGGAAATCAGGGCACTCTGTCTGGTGACCTCACTGGCAGTCAGATTTGTGGGGGGATCCAGAACTGTGAGAAAGAGAGAGACAGAGAGAGAGAGAGAAACAGAGAGAGAGAGAGACAGACAGAGAGACAGAGAGAGACAGAGAGAGAGAGAGACAGAGAGAGACAGAGACAGAGAGACAGAGACAGAGAGACAGAGACAGAGAGACAGAGACAGAGAGACACAGAGAGAGACAGACAGAGAGAGAGACAGACAGAGACAGAGAGAGACAGACAGAGACAGAGAGACAGAGGGAGAGAGAGACAGAGAGAGACAGAGACAGAGAGACAGGGATAGAGACAGAGAGAGACAGAGAGAAACAGAGAGAGACAGAGAGAAACCGAGAGAGACAGAGAGAGAGACAGGGAGACAGAGACATAGAGAGAGACAGAGAGAGACAGAGACAGAGAGACAAAGAGAGACAGAGAGAGATACAGAGAGACAAAGAGATAGAGAGACAGAGACCAGAAACAGAGAGAGACAGAGAGACGGAGACAGAGACAGAGAGGAGAGAGTGAGAGAGCAGGTAGGCCATATGCCCTCACACTCTCCACCCATTTGTGTACTTGGCTTGTACTTGTAGGCTGAGGCTTGCTCATTCTCTGACCCTGTTCTTTAATGGTCAGGGAGAGAGTCTGTTTATAAGGAACTGCTCCTTCAAAAGACATTAGATAATGCTGGTGAATGCTTAACAATTGGCTCTCTGAAAAAAAAAAATTACGCATGATGCACTTTTTAGTTTAATCTACAGTATATTCTCACTTTAACCTATAGTATATTCATCACTTTCTTAAGTCTAGACAACTGATGAAACAAAAGTCAAATCTTGATTTGTAGTGTGTGGTGATTTTGAAGGTGTAAATGCTTACACTGAAAATTTAACAATTGACTCTCCCAAGCCACTGTAAACTAGCTCCAGCACTCTCATGTCAAGGTCTCTAGTTCTAAGGAAAGTGCCGAGGCCAGCCATGTCTTCAGTCTTCTGGCTCTCCTTCCTGCTCTCTGGACTCCCTCCATCATACTACTATTCAGGTAAGTCTCTCTCCCCTCTCCCCCTGCATCATCTGTCTTTTATGTCTTGTTTCTCCATTAGAATATTCAAATCAACTATGGAGGACCTATGAAGGAAGTTGTGTTCCAACAATCAGGTTGCCATGAGTCAACCTGGAGTTTCTGGGGTAACCAAATAGGTGGGGCATGGATTCCAGGGAGGAGGTGGCAATACACAAAACATTGTGCTGGTGTTGCCATGGGTCCCTACAGACCCCCTCGGCTTGGTCTCTGACCTCTGGCCTGATGCTTTCCCTGGATTTTGTGGTATGCTCACACCATCTGCCCCCTAATAACAAACTGCTCTTGTGGATGTGATGGCTTCCTGTCCAGACCTCTGACACCTATCTGGATCCCCAGCCTGACCCTTTCTATCAGATGTTGCTGCATAAGCCCTGGCATTACAGGAAGACGCTGAAATAGATTTTCTTCTGGTTTGCTGAGAGCTGAAGCTCGCTTTCACTGGCCCCTGTGACTCACTCAGGTATATAAGTGGCAGTTTGCAGCTGCTTTGTTGTAACCCAGTAGATTATTGGACTAGTTTCTATCCTTCAGTGCCTCATCATTTCACTCTTAGAGAAAGTCCCCTAGCACCTGACCCGAGTGCCTCCAGTCTCTGAGACTTGTGCTAAATCAAAAGCCAAGGAACACATCAGAGACTTGAAGCTGGAACACTGTCTTTACCGAGTGGCACTCAGTCAATGCTTTGTCTTTTTTACGGGGCTGAAACACTTCTCATAGTCACTTCCCTAGATTGATTACATTTATTGTATTGTATGTACTATTTTTGTATTATAGACTGACTGCTAGATTCAATTTGATTCAAGTCAACTCAACAGACATTTATTTGGTACCTACTGTGTGGTAAGAATTGTGCTGAGCTTTGGGAGTACAAAGACAAAAACTGTTAGCTCTGTTAGAGACAGAATTGTGTCTTAATTACCTTTGGATCTTTCTGGGTTGCTAACACAATGCTGCATAAAATAAAAAAATTCACAGAGTAATCAAATCCAAGGGACTCACATCACAGGTGTCTAATAAACAATCATTGGGTGGATGAACGAACAAAATAATTATGCTCAGCCCTCAAATCCTTTCAAAATATTTTTAATTTTTTAAATCTCAGAACCAAGATGTCCAATGACTTCTCTCAGCTTATGTCTTTCCATGGATATTTGCATTCTAAATAAAGGGTCTTCCTTTGTCCCCACACCAGCTCATTTAAAAATACTGCTAATAATATCTAGCATTTCTATAGTGCTTCTAGATTTGTTAAGAGTTTTGCACAATATCTCATTCCGATCTTTGCAATAACCCTGTGAAGCAGGTGCTAGTATTATCCTCATTTTCTAGATGAGGAAACTGAGGCTGAGAGTTTAAATGACTTGCCCAAGGGATAATCTGTGAGATGCTAACTGACAGCTGCTGTTGTGGGTGCTGCAACCACAGCTGCCAACAAAAAATCAAAGAGTGAGGCTGACAACTTTGAGTGACTTTGCCTCACTTAAATCCAATTCATGGGGCAAGCCAAGGCATCAGCCCATGATGTCATCGGTCCTCTTTGAAAAATGAAGGACGGACAACAACAGACAACCCAGCAAAGAAAGTTTTGCCACCAAAGTTCTTGTCACTGTCAAATGGTTCAATATCGGAAACTGGTAGAATTTTGTCACTGAAAATGACAGTAGAGAGGAAGCATTTCTTTACCATCCACTTTGCTGCTGTTCTTCCCAGCCATGGGACCTTTCCATCTGACTTGCAGCTAAAAGCTTCCATGTGCTGTCCCCCCATTAGAATGTGAGTTCCTTGAAAGCAGGAAATGCCTTGTCTTTTCTGTTTTTATCCCCAGCACTTAGCATCTTTGTAAATACAGTAATAAGCATTTAATAAATGCCTCTTTTCATTCATTCACTCATTCACTCACTCACTCACTCATTCATTCATTCATTCACTCATTCATTCATTCATTCACACAGCTTGTAAATGTTGGAGGTAGGATTTGAGTTCTGGTCTTCCTGACTCCAAGTCCAGTGCCCCATCCATGATATCACCCAGCTGTCTCACATATTTTTTTCTTCATACTACTACCCTAAGATGCTTGGACTGAAGGCCTTTACCTAGTCTAACATATTGGCATATATAATCTCTAACACAGAAGGGCACCCTTTGGGACATTAGGTCAGTGATTGGGCACTTACGGGTGGTGAAGTTGGTGCTGATGGTGCTGCTGGTGAGAGGTCCATTGGTGGCATACATGGTGATTGTGTAGTGGGTATTAGGGAGCAGGTCCACAAGCTGGTACTCTTCACTGATGCCATCCACTAGGATTGTTTCCCCGGCAACTGAAATGAGGTGCATATGGATATGAACTGAATAAGGAATCCCAGCTCAGAAAAGGCCCCTTTGAAACCAAAGCAATATTGCTAGATCATAAGATATAAGCCCAGAGCTGGAAGGGGCCTTAGGGATCAGCGAGTCTAACCCCCTTCACTATAGATGAGGCATCTGAACCCCATAGCAGTTCAGTGACTTGCCTCCGGTCACACACACAAAGTAGGATTTGGATGCAGGTCCTTTGGCTTTGGGTCCAGTGTTATCTGTGGCCTTTCCCAGGCCCTCCTCCTGAGATCACCTTCCTTTCACACTGTGTATAACTTTTATATAAGTTGTTATTTACATGTAGTCTCCCCCATCAGAATATGAACTCCTTGAGAGTCAGGACCTTTCTATGCCAGCACAATGCCTGGCACATAGTAGATGTTTAGAAACTGCTTGTTGACAGACTGACTGACACTGCCTTTATGCTTTGGGTGCCTTTTGTTATATTTTACCTTGGTTTTTTGGGGGGAGGGCAGGGGCGATTAGACAAAGGCTTTTTCGTCCTCTTGCTCTCAGATTGATCATCACGCCTTGTGGCTTCATCTCCAAGCAGGATAGGTAGGCTACAGCCTTCCCCATTCCTCATTCCCCCAGCCCAGTCCCAGGGCACACACCCGCCCACTCAGCCAAGTTTGGAGAAGCCTACCTGTGAAGTGTGTTAGTACAAGGACGTAGTTCTCCACTTCGCTCACAGGTGATTTCCACTGTAGCAGGGCTTCTGTTGGGGTGATGTTGGTGGCAACCAGATCCACGGGATTGTCCATGGCTGAAAGGGAATAGGGAATGCCAGATGAAAGAGGTAGAGGTCAGTAAGGGGAGGGGAGGGTGAAGAACAGCAGACATTTACCTGGAAGGATTTCGTTAAGCACAGATTGCAGGTTTAAGGTTGGAAGGGGTGTTAGGGGTGGTCTAGTCCAATCCCTTTTTTTTTTTTTACAGATGAAGAGACTGAGTGACATCCAGAGACACTTGAGTGACTTGCCAAGGCTACACATTTAAGAAAATGGCAAAACTAGAATATGAATACATATCCTCTGATGCCACAGTCCTAGGCACAATCATAAAGCAGAGAAAGCTCTTCTTTCATACCCTCTGGCCTCTCTTGTGCCTGTTCTATCTCATACCCTCGCCCAGAGAGCCAAAGAATGTGAGATATGGAAGAGACTGTAAGACAACATGGACCACCCTTCATCCCATTTTACAGGGGAGGACCCTGTCTGGAGAGACAGTGAGTCACCCAAAGTCACATGGCTAATTAGAGTCAGGGTACCCAAGTTTCTGAATGCAATGCTCTTTCCACCTGGTTCACTCATTTCGTCACCCCCCCCACCCCCCCTTCTGGTTCATGTATTCATTCCTTTTCTGGCTCATTACCTGAGCCAATCCGCTAGCATTTATTGAGCATCTGTTCAATATGTGAACACATAGTATGGTCCTAAATACTGGAGGGGAATATAAAAAGAATACAAGACAGCTCACCCTCCAGGAGTTTATCATCAAGTTCGAAAGAGAAGAGAGGTACTTAGGAAATAGTTCAACCAAGTTTTATCTTGTTAGGAAGGAAAGCCATCCAATCAACCCACTCTTACTAAAGGTGTTAGGGATTCAATTTATTCTCCCTGGTCTATTTGCATTTTAATGTCTTTAAAAAGTAATGTCTGGAGAAAGTCAGGCTTTCAACCCAAAGGAATGAACCTTGCAGGGCAGAAATGCAGACAGTCTGCATGGTGCCTGGGGCTAGGAAATATTGGAAGTAAATGGACTTTCCCACTACCATGTTTCCCCGATAATAAGACACTGTCTTATTAATTTTTTGGACAGAAAAACACCAGAGGGCTTATTTTCAGGGGAGGGCTTATTTTAATGAACATTGACAGCAATTTTAATAAACAGGTAAATGTGAACAAAAAAATGTACGTTTATTCAATAAGCAAATCACTGGGGAAGAACAGGATGACGCGCTCACTGTTGCAGCTCTGATTGGATGCAGCTCGGAGCGCGGCATGCGTTTCACCCGGGGGGGGCGGTGCATACAGAGGGTACCGTAATGTAGCATGTAGCGCAGGGGATCACCTTCACTACAGTAGCAATCTCAATAGGGCTTATTTTCGGGGGAGGGCTTATTTTAGAGGAATCTTACACAGTAAGGGGAGGGCTTATTTTCAGGATAGGTCTTATTATTGGGGAAACACGGTACCACTCTGATCTCATTACAAATGTGATTACCTATTCCATATACTCAGAAGGTCCTTCCTGCTACTGGATGTTCTTTCCCTGGACATGGAAGGCAACTTGGGAGAAGTCGGTGTTTCTGTTATTGGCAGATGAGTTTACTCACCCTATGATATGCATCTGATTGTCCCTAATCCTCATAGGGAGAGCCCTGCTTTAGTGTAATGTAGTGTAAGTAGTATAATGAACCGCCTTGTCTTTATATATCATGCTGCTGTAGCTCATCTTTTGGTTTTGAAAAGGACCAATGACATCATGGGGTAAATCTTGACTTGTGAGAAAATTGGATTTAAGTGAGGCAGAGTTGCACAAGATCGTCAGTCTGACTCTCTTCCAGAGTCATTGAAGTCCGGTGGCAGGACAAAAGTTAGGACAACTAGCAATGGCCTGGCATGCAGTGGATGACCTTGGCATCTTTGATGTCTGATTAAACTCGAAATGCTCCACAATGTCTGCTTCAGCCACCTTCATCGGCACTGGAACAAATCGTTCTCGTCTGTCCATCTGAATATAACATGCTATGCATGCCTGGAGGGCACCCTCCATCTCTGCTTTTTCAAATCTTTTTCTTCTTTCAAGGCTCTGCTTAGGTGTCATTTCTTTCATGAAATCTTTCCTTATCCAGCCCTCTCCCCTCCCTTCTCCCTCCCTCACCAAAGCTAGAAATTATCTCTCCCTTTTTGAATATCTCCTACTCTTCTCTTTGGAGCTCCCTGCACATTTGTCAGAATCCCAGAATTTGCAGAGAGCTCAGAGGTCATCCCATAACTGACCCCTACATCTCTGACAAATGGTAATGCGGTCTCTGCTAGGTAATGGTGGGGAAATCACTACCTCAAATAAAATTTCATATGTATACACACATACATATATATACTTTATGCATAAATATACACACATATTTATAACATATACACACATATACATATATGTATCTATATCTCACCTTGCAAGTTAGAAAGCACCATAAAGATATTAATTTATAATATCATAGATCATAGAGCTGAAAGGGACCCAAGGTAACATCTAGTTCAACCCCATATTTTCTAGATGAGGAGAATGAAGTTTAGACAGTGATTTGCCTAAGGTCACACAGGCAGTAAGTGACTGACCTGGGATTGGAACATGAATCCTCTAACACCAAATCCAAGCCTTTCCCCCTTATTCCACACTGCCTCTCTAGTAGTTATCACCATCATTATTACCTCCTGACAAAGTTCTCTTGGATTTTGGACAGCTCCAACTATAAGGAAGTTTTTAGCTACGTTTCCTTATTTATATTCTAACTGTGATAGTCATTTGTTGTTTGTCTCATTTCTCCTACAAGATTGTCTGTTCCTTAAGAGCAGGGACCATAACCTGCTCCATTTTTGCATCTCCAGTCTCCAGCATAGCACACAGTAGGCACTTTATAGCTGTTTGCTGAATTAAATTAATTTGAATCAACCCATGCTTTTTGGGACTAATGTCTATGATTGATCTTTCTCTATTCTCTACTTGAATGTCCTCAACTTGCCTACCATTCTCAAACCCTCATTACACCTAGAATTTTAGGGTGCCCAAACACTCAGAAAATCTTAAGAGATTTTTATACATTAACTTTGCATCATTTGCTACTCCAAGTGAGACCCAGGTGAGATTAAGACTGGTAATTACAAAGAAGCTAGAGTTAGTTAGAAGCAGTATGGTACAGACCTAAAATTGTCAGACATTCCATTCTACATTTACAGAGTACTCTTTGCTGAGTTCAGAGTCCAGATTAAAATATAATTGGGAAATATTTAACAAAATACATTTAAAAATAATCAAATATAGGTTATGTTTATTTGTGGTTTACTAAGTCAATATGCAGTCCATCAGGGATCTTTATATAAAGTTTAGTGCCCCCCATTTGTATTTGAGTTTGATAGCACTGGTGTGGGGAGTAGAGGGCAGGTCTTGTAGCCTGGATCACCTGAGTTTGAGTACCTGCCTCTGACACATTGGCTGGATGAGTTCTGGAAAATCACTTAACCTCTCATTGTTCCAGGAAGCTTTGCATTGGTAGAGATAATTTCCTCACCAAACAAAACCTGAGTACCCCAAACTAAAATTTTAGATTTGTCTCACTACACATACCAATCTATGTAAATGCCCAAGTCACCTCCCTGAGACAAAATGTAATAAATATCCTGGAGAGGGACCCATTGTCAACAAATTTAAAATCATAGACCTTATGCATCAAAAAAGCAAACTGTGAGCTCCCAGACTAGGCATACCTGAACCATAGTAAGGAGAGTCAGTGTTAATGGCCATTTCTCATTGGTTATCATTAAACATCTGCTTTAGGGGCACCTGTTCTTCATAATTAATAGCCACAATAATCATGGTGGTGGCAGTGATGATGATGAGGCTAGTTCTCATTTATATAAGTCCTGATGGTTTAAACAGATGGGCATGCTCATTTGAGTGATGCAGTGATGCCCACAGAATTGTAAAACACAAAGAGCAGGTATTCTTAACATGGGTTCCACGGACGAGGGATCTATGAATGGATTTCAGGATGTTTCATGAACAGAAATGGAAAAATTGCATCTTTACTTCATTCGATATAATATTATTATTATTGATTGTTAATGATTTTCACTAACCTCTAAATGAAAATTTGAATTTCCTTCAATTATTTGAAAAATATTCTGGGAAGAAGTCTGTAGACCTCACCAGTGTGCCAAAGAGGTACCTGAATCCCAAAAGTTAAGAACCTTTAGCCTCAAGGAAATTCTGCAATGTCAGGTAGAGAAATCATTGAGGATTTATGGGAAGCCATAGACAAGAACCATAGAAGATGAGGGGTGGAGGATTTGTATTATGAATCAATCATAGGACAAAGTGCACTTACTCTGATGAGATCCATTGAACATTGCAAGTATGTAAGTTTTACAAAGTATACAAACAGACAACATGTTTTTGACTGACCAGAGATCTTCCCTGCTCCCTTTGCTTTCAGCCAGGAAGCTTCTGAAAATAGGATGAAAATATTTGCAGTTGGCAAAGGGTCTTGACTTCTAACATTCTTAGGCAGGTTGGAGTAGCTTTCTGTGTCTCACTGGGTTCCAGTTCTTAGACTCAAGTCATCTCCACAGTCTCAGCTCTAAATCTATGTTCTCTGTGCCATTTGGTTTACAGACACAGTTAGGAACTATGCTGTAACTGAGGAAGCTAGGTCTTTGTTCCTTTCTCCTACCCATTCTTTTTTTTTTAATTTTCTGGAGGGGGGAGGGCAGGGCAGTTGGGGTTAAGTGACTTGTCCAAGGTCACACGGCTAGCTTGTGTGTGTGTGTGTGAAGTGTCTGAGGCTGGATCCGAACCCAGGTCCTCCTGACTCCAGGGCTGGTGCTCTACTCACTGGGCCAGCTAGCCACCTTGTACCCATTCATTTTCAAATGAGTTGGGGATGAGAAGAGGAATTACATGAAACTATGGACAGTCTTTTAGAAGAAAGGGTGCCTCGTGCAAGGAGAAAGTTTAGCAATCCTGTAGGAAGAAGACTTCATGGTTCCTATATGAATCTTTGCATTGTCTTCCAGATGCTTTCCCTCGACTGTTTACAACGCGAGAAGAAGCAATGAGGAATCCAGGAAGTTGACTTTCATTTGCCTTGAAGAGCACTGTCTCTGTCTTGATGGAGGTGGTGATTGCTGGGTATAAGGGAATTTCCCAATATTGGGGCTAATTGAGACTGCTGCCTGCGGAGGGAGCCCCACCATTTTCCCATTTGCTGTGATTACAGAGGAGGTGGGAAGATGGATGGTGTAGACTGGACAGATTGGGTGCTAAGGTTATTCAGAACAGGCTTAAATAATCATGCCTAGTGACCTGCACATAGGAGCATAGTCCCAGAGCTAGAGACCAGCTAGTCCAACTTTTTCTCATTTTACAGATGATGGAACAGAAGCCCAAGCAGTTTCAGTCACTTGCTCAGAGTCTCACAGATATTATGTATCAATGATAGGGTTTAGACTCAGATCCTCTGACTCCAATGCCAGGTCTGTTTCTATTATACCATCTGCCTAATAGCAAGTGTTTAATAAATGCTTATTGGATTCTTTATATCATGTGTAGATCACATATTAAAACATAATATGGTATGCATAGTATATAGGAATATGAGATAAATAACATAAGGTACATGGTATATAAATGTATATTATGATATATTACAAATCCTATAAAAGGTACTTACATAGAATTATGCTATATAAATATTACCAAGTACTTTACAGACATCTAATTTGATCCTCATGGCAATCCTGCACGGTGAGTAGTGTCAGAATTATGCAACCTTGGCTGAAGGGGAAATAGAGTTTCAGAAATTCAATGTGACTGACCTGCCCAAGTGAACACAACTAGCAATATAGTTTAGTGGATAGAACATTGGACTGGGACCCTGGAAGATCTAACTATGATCTCGAAGGGGCAAGTCAGTCATTTATCATTGTAAGCCTCAGTTTCCTCATCTGTAGACTAGGGATAATAACAGTACCTGTGTCCCAGGGTTGTGATGAGGACCAAAAGAGGTAACATATAAAGTTCTTTGCAAATGTTTCATGTTTAAATTTAACCAATTAGTTAAATTATTTGTAAAATGAAATATTATTTAATTTTAAAAATAAAATTGAATTTAAAAATTAAATGTTTAAAATGCTATACAGATGTTAGTGTTAATGTGAAGACAACTAACTAGTAGTGTAGTAGGTGGAGTGTTGGACCTGGAGTGAGAAAGATGTGTTCAAAACCTCCCTCAGGCACTTACTGGCTGTGTGAACCTGGGTAAGTCTCTTCATCTCTGTAAACCTCAGTCTCTTTATCTGTAACTTGTTGTGAAGATTAAATGAGATAATATATGTAAAAGTGTTTGTGAATCTTAATATACATTATAAATGCAAGCTATAAATATCATTATTAGCAGTCATAGTAGTAGTAGTATGATTAGGTTTCAAGCTCAGGATTTCTGACTACCCCCAGTGGTATTTCCATTGGACCACGTTGCCTCGCTCTGGGCTAGGATGACTGAATTCTTCTAGAATCAGGGCCCAGACAGGGATGGCCAATGAAGCTGACTAGCGGGGCTAAGACTGAAGAAGAAACTATGAGTCTTGCCCTTCAAGTAAGAATTTAAAAAAATAGACTGACTTTTTCATCTCCATGAATAATAACAGTAACAACAACAATTGAAATTTATGTAGCTCTTTTAGGATTGCAAAGCACTTTGCATACATTATTTCTTTTGATCCCCCACAAGATCCTGTCATGCAAATAAGTAATGCAAACAAATCCTCGGAAGTGGTCCATGTATTCAAATTAGCACTATCTGAAATTATAATTATGTAAAATATATTAATTGGTTTGAATACAATGGAAATATGCAGCATTAAATTGAATCATATGAGGTTATTTGCACTAATGGGGACTTAGCTGTATATTTATTCTGTACATAAGTTAGCTGGAAGGGACCTCAAAGGTTATCTGGTTCAACCTCCTCATTTTACTGAAGAGGAAACACACCCAGAAAAGTTAAATGACTGGATTACATTAGCTAATAGGCATCTGAGACAGGATTTGAACTCAGATATCCCTGAATTCCAAGTCTCACTAGTACTACACACCATAGGTGTAGTGGAAAAATGCAGCTACCCTCTAAGGGATGTAGGTCACAGTTTATAGGGGGCTTTCCCAACACAGATGGTTAGTACTGGAGTGAGTTGCCAAGGGAGACTGTGGAATTTCCTTCTCTGGAGTGCTTTAAAAATAGGATGGATTCTCACCTGTCTGGGAATGATTCAGTGTTTATACAGCAACTTCCTTCCATCAGTGAAGCTTCCATATGTTTCATGCTTTGTGAGAGAGCACTTTCCCCATTAGAAGCTAAGGCTTGGTGGAAATGCCCCCTGAAATTCTTGACATTTTTACCTCTGAGTAATGGGAAAATCAGTGAAGGTGCTGGAGAAGAGATAATGAAACATATCTCTCGCCTTGGGGCAGAGGGGTGTGTGTGTGTGTGTGTGTGTGTGTGTGTGTGTGTGTGTAGTAGGACAGAATATTATAGGCAATATCAGACAGGGTTTCTGTATTGGATGTTTTCTGCTTGTTTTCCTTTGTCACAAAACCTAGGGAAAAGACTTCAATGTGAAGACAAAAGACAGCCGATTATCGACTTAGAACTGCAAGGAATCTTAGAAGATGACTACATTCAGGTCTCTCATTTTAGAAATGAGAAAAATGAGGCCCAAAGAGGTTAAATCAATTTTTTGGGGCCACACAGTAAATACCTGAGACAGATTTGAACCCCAAGTGTGCTTGACTCCAGGTTTAGCCCTATTTCTACTATGTCATCAATATAACTTATTTAAAAAAAAAATTCCAGGACCTCCGAGGCAGTGACTGGTACTGCAACTTTACAAAGGGGCATGCAGATTTTTAAAGGAATTACCAATTGCCTAGCATTATTCAGTTTAACAACAGACTCTTTTAAGAAGAAAAAGTATGCATGACACATTTTTTAAGTTTAATCAGCATTGTTAACATCTTCTCCATCATTTTCTTAAGTCAAGATAATCAACAAAATAATAAATCAAGACATAATCTCCAGCATTTGCTTGTTTTTGAGGGATAAATGCTCATACTAAAAATTTAACAACTGGCTCCTGCAAGCCAGTATAATGACTAGTGCATTCCTGTCTCTATAAAAATGAGGTCACTCACTGCTGACCCAGGTTCCTCTGTTTATGGACAAAGGACTTCACATCTTGCCTCTCTTACTTTCTGTTACTGGGCGAACTCAGGGGCTAGGGCATAGCTGGGGAAGTAGACACCTGGGGGCCCTCCAGAGCAGTGGATGCTTAAGCTGGTAATAGATTATATTTGTAGAATGCTTTAAAATTTCTAAAGTGCTTCAGTACATGTAATCTTGTTTAATCTTTAGAACAGCTCTGCATGGCAGATAATATTATCCCCATTTCACAGATGAGGAAACTGAGGTTGCAGACAGGTTAAATCACTCCCCCTCGAGTTTCATGGTGGAGCTGGGACTAGAACCCAGATCTCCTTAAACTTAGTCCAACATTCTTTTTATTCCACTCTATTACTGCATGTAGATCTTCCACTGGAAGGGAAGATCAATACAAGGGGCCAGTGAAAGACACCCTACCTGTATGCACAAGTGTGCAGATACGCTCACTCTCCTCTCGGCCTCGGACACTGTTCAGGCTGATTTCATATTCTGTAGCTGGATACAGATTGGTGACGGTAAATTCGTTGACTGTGTTGGGCACCACCGAGCTGTCTAGTCTCCCCACTATGAAGAATAAAAACTCACTGTTAGATTTTAGCAGTGACTTCCATGTTCCAGGAAGTCTAATGTCTAGCATGATGGGGTTAGGGACCAAGGAGTTAGTGAGATTCAGGGTTCTTCCAATTTAAGATGTTAAAAAAATTCATACTAGTTGGTTTATCTATGAGATGGCAACTTCTAAGCTACCTTCTCATCTCCTCCTGTGTACCAGGTCAGTATACAGGTATGGCTGCAAAAATTATCTTGGCATTGCATGGGAGGGGATGTTCTGGCAAACTCTCCATTTCCCCCCATCATGGGCATGATTATTCACTGCATCTCGTCATGAATCAAGCTTTGGAAAGAGCTGAACATGATGAATGCTCAGAGCCTGATGTCGACTTCCTTTGACTTACAGTTTGTCCTGTGTGGCAGAGGCTAGGCAGGTACCATGCCGACTGTGCTAGAATAAAGGCACCTCTGTTATTCCTGAAGACATCTCCTAGTATTCTAATTCTAGACTTCACTCTCCCCCCTTAACTTCCATAGAATCATAGAATCCTAGATTTGCAAGGAACTGTAAAATCAAAGAACCAGGGAATTTTTGAAATGGAATTTTGAGGTCTTCTATCACCCCTAAACTGCCCAGGCTGGGGTTTATTATAAAGATGTGAGGCAGCTGAAGTCACCTAGGCTAGCCTCCTATCTGAAGTGTGAATCCTGGTTCATGCTATCTCCTCTTAGCAGGACAAATCACTTCTCAATGTCACACAATAGGGATTAGTTAGCACTGATGGTTAACAACTAATTTTTCCCCCCAGATTTTAATGAACTGTATTACATTTTGTTCCAGAAGTGGGGTGGGCAGTAGGCATGATTTTAATGGGATCCCACTGTTTTTTTTCCTACTTGAATTGCATTGAATTAAATCATCAAACTATTTATTATAATGGAACATCAGAAAATTACTGTAGAAAGAAAAAAAACAGGCAGGGACGAGTCTGTTACCCTCTGGTTGTAATTACTTTTCTATAAAGATGCTTCCTCAACTCCAAAGAGCATTTGAGGTCAAGTCCATAGAATTATTGCTGAGAGAGACCTTAGAGGTCATCTAGTCCAAACTTTTTATTTTACAGAGGGGGAAACTGAGGCCCAGAGACTTGTGACTTGGTCCAAGGTCACATATGAAATAAATAGCACAGCCAACATTTGAACATGGGTATGCCAACATTTTTTCTCCTGTGCCATATGTTAATTTTTGTTAGGCTGAATAAATGAGTCACCATGGGATTACCTTGTGTGGGTCGATAGGATACTCTATAGTAGTCAAAAGATGCAATGGGAGGGCTCCAGGAGACGGTCACAGAGTCCTTGGTCACATTGCTTATTACTATGTCTTTAGGAGGATCAATCCCTGGAGGGTCAGGGTGAGAGGGAAAAAAAGGTACAGGTTTTGAAAAACAAGAAACACCACCACCATCACCACCCAGTCCCTTTCCTTTCCTGTCCAGTCTAGGAGCCAATGATGTTTGTGGTATGAATGACTGAATTAATAAAAGAAGAAACATTTATTAAATGCTTACAATATTCAAAGAACTATACCAATTGCTAATAGAAGCAAGACAGTCCTTGTTCTCAAGGAATTCACATTCTAAAAGTGGAAAACATTTGAATGGTAGCGTGGACCAGGCCTCAAACACATGAATGCCATCTCTGCTGTCATAGACATTGGTCTAAAGCAGAGGTAGGGGACCTGTAGCTTCAAGGTGCAGCCCTTTGATTGAATCTAAACTTTGTAGAATAAATACCCTTAAAGAAAGGGTTTGCTCTGCAAAACTTGGACTCAGTCATAAAACTGTACGCAAGGACCTATGTGGCCTTGAGGTCGGTCGCAGGTTCCCCACCCTTGGTCTAATGAATCACTCAAGGGGAGCCTTACCTAAGACTGAAGATGTGATGAAAGCTGTACAGATCCCATATCATGGAATCATAGGTGTTAGAGCCTAAAGGGCACTTGGAGGTCTTCTAGCCCCCTTATCTTACTGAGGAAAGTGAGACTCAGAGATGCTCAATGATTTGGTCAAGGTCACATAGGTAGTAAGTAACCTGAAAGGCAGTGTATTATATAGGAGGCAGCTAGCTAAACCACCTGAAGTCAAGTTGGCTTAGGATAGTGGCCAAGGGGATAAAGGGGAAACTAGTAGAAGATTAACTTCAAGAGGATGCAATGCTAGATGATGGAACCTTTAAAGTTCACAGAAAAGAAATCTTTGAATTGGGAACAAGAAGGGCAATGTTTTGTTGCTTCTACAAAACCCAATGCTCTTCTGAGTTTAGCAGAAGGTAAGGGACATTTTTGTGTTTGCTTCCTCAGCATCTAGCACAGTGTTTGGTGCTTAATCAATGCTTGCTTGCTTGATTGTGGGAGCTCTTTTGCTACCATCTTTGGCTTAGTTGGAGAAGATTAACTAGTGACCATAGAGTGATTTCAAAGCACAAGTCCAGGCCAAATCCATTTCCCCTAATTTTTTTTTGGGGGGGGTTACTACTGACTTACTTCTACTCTTCTTCTCCCCTTTCTCTCTCTTGATTTTACCTGTGGTGATGGAGCCCACAATTGGCTCAGAGGTCACCATCCCATGAACAGCCACCAGGTTCACAATATATTCAGTGGCTGGTTGCAGACCCATCAGAATGGCATGCCTTTTGGTGGCATCCAATGAAACTTCCAAAGCCTCATCCTCCTTATCTCTGGGATTGTAATTCAGAAGGAGCCTGTCGGCAGGAGGGGATGGGTCACTCCAGGTAATGTTTACACTGGAGGAAGTGACATGAGAGAAGTGCAGATGGGTGATGGGACGGAAACCTAGAAACCAGAAGGAAAGTCGATGACTTAGACACCAGCAACAAAGCAGATGTTCTATAGTCTATTGCCTATGGACTATAAAGTGTTCTGGAATTCTAGAAAAGCTTTACAAATAGGGACCAAGAGACTATTGGCCTACACACGTATTCCTGAAGACTGCTCTTCCCCACAGTGGAAAAGGCATAGGCTTATGGGCAGGAAAGATGCAAGGGTCTGATTTTATTACTCTGGGACAGATAGTATTAAGCATGGACTATTTCCAATGCTGTTCTAGGGCAAGGTGTTTTTAGTCAAGAGAGGTGACCAGACAGGACTGGGAGAAGACTGAGTGAAGGTTCCCTTTCCTGTGTACCCCCTTTCCTTTACGCCAATGCAGTACAGTAGAGGGTATCTCTTTTTCAAAGATGCCTGCTTACTTGGGGAGACATGAAATCTTAATGGAAAGGAATGAAACAAAGCCAGCCTCTTTGGAGTGATACTTTTCTTAGTACTAACTTTTCTTGCTGCTTTTCCATTCTTACCATGTGTTCTGGCATTCCCTCTTTCTTCCTCTTTTTTCCTTTTTCCTCTTCTCCCCTTTCTTCTTTCTCCTTCCTTTCCCTTCACCTCCTTTTCTCTTTCATGTAAACTACTTTTAAAAAACTCAGTTTTGCCTGTAAGCTCCCTCTCCACTCTTCCTTCCTCCCTCCCTTTTCCCTTCTTCCTCTCCTTTTCCTGTTCCATTTTCATACTCATCTCCCCTTCCCTTTCTCATTCTCCTCTCTCTTCCTTGAAATAAGTATTAGAATGTATGTTAAGTCTATTTCAATTGGAAAAACATGATGGATTTTTCAAAACAAGAAGACATGTTTTGCTCCCTGTCATGGTTAGAAGTATGTAGGCCGGGGCTGGAGCTCTCATTTTCCCTCCCAGCCCTACGACCTGTGATTCTCACACCTCTGGGATGGGATCAGTGCCAAATCACTAGAAGTCAAAACTCAACTGAGTGAGGTGTCTCTGCAATTCCAGTACCTGTGAAGGCATCCACTGTGGATTCCAAGCTCTGTTGTCTACCCCTCTCTGCAGTAACTGATATGATGTATTCAGTACCAGGCTCTAGATCTGTAAGTGTGTATGAGGTTCTGTCTTTGGGCACAGTGATCTCTGAGGACATTCCAGATGCAGGCGTGAAGGTGATTCTGTAGTGGTCAATGGGACCACTGGCCTTGGTCCAGATGAGGGAGATGGAGGTCTCAGAGGAGGCTGTCACCATGAGGTCACGGGGACTGTCCAGATCTGTGGGAAAAAGATGGGATCTTCATCAGACTCAGAAGTGGCTTATGGAAAAGCAGTTGTAGTGGGCATAGCCTGCATCTGAGCAGGGCCTGGATTTAGCCTAGGCACCCCTGGGGGTTCGGGGTAATCAGATAGGGCTGCCAGCCACCAGGATTAGCCTGTCACTGCTGACAATGATCTCACACTTTGTTAGCACCTTGCATTTTGAAAGATGGCCAGCTGCTTGCAAACAGATGGACAATCAGCTGAAAGGTATTATTAGCTCAGACACCCCTGGAATATATCCACCCCTGGGAAGAGGCTGCTTATAGATTCTCAGTCTTTTTTAGAACGTGATGAATCCTCCCTGTTCCCATTCATTTTCTTTCTCTCTCTATCTTCCTATCTGTCTCTGTCTCTGAGTAAGCTGCCTAATATGAAACCCTGCTAACATCAAGTAGCAATGTGATTATTTGGGAGAATTCACTCTGGCCACTCCCCACCCCCAACCTGCATCCCAATTCTAGTCACTTGGAGCCTAAGAAGGCCACAGGAATACAGGATTGGACCGAAGCAGGTTCAGGCATCCTGGGCCAGAGGATGCCTGGATTACCTAGATTAGTTCTGAATTCATCTCATATGGCAGGGCTTTCTTAGGCCCAAAGAGGGGCAGAGGCTGATCTAGGAGCCCTGTCTCTGACGTGAATATGTAACCTGAGTCTCTGGGGTGGCCCTGGATAAGTTTGGTTTCTAGAAGAAGTCTCTAAATATAGGGTGGTATAGAACTCAATGGGACTTCTCTCTGCAGTTTGGATTATGTACTTTTTCCAGGTTGTCTTGGTCTGGACCTGAATCTTGGTAATGATTCCAAAACTTGTTCCAGGGCATTGGCAGCGTCATCAGGTTCACTAGACTGAAACTTAGCGTGTTGGGGGAAGCATAGCTCCAATCAAAGACTAGTTTCACTGTGCGCCTGTGCCCGTTGGAAATCTCTTCCCTCTCTTTTTTGTTTTCATTTGTGACTGGTGTAACTTCCTTGAAGGCAGGGGCTATGCCATTGTTGTCTTTGTATCACCACTATCTACCTGGCACATAAGTGGTGTTTTGCAAAATCTTGTTGGATTGAATAACTCTTTTAGAACTTGGCTAACACTGACCAAATCTTTGAGGAACAGGGTTGGGACTTCACCCTGGCTGACAGACCTTAACATCACTTCATATGATAAACACATTCAAATACTTCATTGGGTTATTCCTTCTCTGCCACAGTGCCCCTTCCCATGCCCGACCCAGATGTAGCAACCTAGAATGGAAATGGCCATTTTGGGGGTATTACTTTCTGATTGGCTTTCCTATAAGCCTAACTTTCTCATGCCATTGGAGGCAGTCAAGTCAGTTTCAGCTGATTCTTGCATTGTGCTTATGGTTACATGAGTGGGCAGCAGTGCTCATCTATCAATCTATACAAATTGATGCCCTTGTGGCTATACCTTTGTGACCCTCCTAACTTACCAGTCCTGGCGTTCATGGTGGCCGGCACACTTTGTTGACTGCCCATGATCGCTGATATCCCAACACCATATTCTGTGCCTGGCACGAGATCTGTCACCAGACACAGGAAGGGAAGGTTACATTTCTTGAGAAGGCTGGGCGTCTTGGGCTCTATCTTCCCTTCTTTCCACCCTTACTTTCTCCCTTGATGATCTCATCAGCAACTGTGGATTACACTATCACCTCTAGGCAGTCGATTCCCAAATCTACATATCCAGTCCTCATCTCTCCTGAATTCTGTTTTTTTTTTTTTAATTCTCAATTTCTTGCTGGAATTTCTGTAGGCATCTTCAACTCAATATGTCTAAAATATGAAATTAATTATTTTTTTCCCCAGTCCCTCACCCCCAAGCCCATATCTCCAGCCCTTCCTATATTTATTGATAGTACTATCATTCACAGTGTAGTAGAAAGAGTATTGCCTCCAGAGTCAGAGAATCTTGGTTGAAATCCCACCTCTGATGAATACCACTTGTGCCACTGGGCGAGACACCTAATCTCTCTGGTCATCGGGTTCCCCATCCATTAAATGAGGGGGTTGGATTCAGTAGATTCCAAGGTCTTTCCTGCCCCCACAAGCCTTTGCCCTGCCAGTTACCCAGTTTCACATCTTCTAGTCATCCTTAACTCTTTTTTTTCCTCTCATAAACTTCCCTATTCAGTTGTCAAATCTTGTCAGTCCTGCACAATACTTTCTACTCATACAACCCGTATCCTGACTTGAACCTCATCATCTCTCTCCAGGACTATTGCAATGACTTTCTACTCAGTCTGTCTTCTTTCAGGATCTCTCCTTTCTAATCCAATCTTCCAAGCAGCTGGAAAATTGATAGTCCTAAAATTTTGGCATGAACATGTTACTCTCCTACTTGAAACTCTTCAATGGTTAACTATTCCCAGTAGGGAACTTCTCAGTCTACCATTAAATGGCCTTGGCAATCTGACTCCCTCCTATGTTTCCTGTTTTATTTCAAATCCCTCATCTTCATGCATTCTCTGTTCTAGACAAACAACCTGCTACCTGTTCTCTTTCCTTGGCCTTCCATATCTTGCTCCTTTGCCTTTATACAAGTCCCACATGTCTGGAATGCACTCTGTTCTCCACTCTCTTTCACAGAATCACTAGGTTCCTTCAAGGAAAACCTCATGACCACCTCTTACACTCAGCCCTTCCCTGATCCTCTAGCTTATTAGCATTTTCCCCCTTTTGGAAGTACTTGGCATATAGTTTGCATTCATTTGCTATATACATAGTCTAACTTCTCCCACTTTGAGGACAGGGACTGTTTCATTTTTTATCTTTTTATCCCAAGGACTAGCCCAGTGCCTGGCACACAGCAGACACTTGATGAATATTTCCTGAATTGGTTCGAAATATACTGGTCTGTTTTTCATATGCCTGTCTATGTAGGAGTTAACTGAACTTTTCATTTCTCCACCCTGAACTCCTTTTCTTGTTACAATTCATTAATCATCTTATTTTACTTATTTTAGTAATACACTCAGGATATTAGATATTGCAACAGATCCTACAAATAAATTGAGGAACCCCTAACTTATCCATGATCTGTCATAATCAGATTTTTTTTTTGGTTGGCAATGGAGGGGAAGGACTTCTTTCTGCTGTCCTCTGACCCTTCACTGGCATGTGGAATAGGGTCAAACTGGAGGAAGGGATCCCTTGCTTGACCTGTGAATAGACTTGAGAAATGGAGTGGGTTCAAGATGAAGGAGTCTAGGTGTGGGATCAAAGATGAGTCTTTAAAGCAAACTCCCTTGAATGTTGGGTAAGACAATATGGCCTGAGACCTTTGATGTGAACTGACAATGGGGCAACTTCCAGGAGAACGATTTCCTTGAAACACATGTGACAATAATTTTGTAATGTACTCTCTTGTTTGGTAGGAAGCCATGTTGTGAAGTAAGTAGGGAGGATAGTAGTATACTCATTTTATAGAGAAGGAAATTGAGGTGTAGAGAGATCAAATAACCTATTTAAGATTCTCTCTCCCTCCAACCCCCCCCCCACATACACACACACAACTAATAAAGGATGAAGCTAGGCTTAGAACCTGGGTCTTTCAGTTCAGTGATTTCTCCAACACCATATTGCCTCCATTATGGCCATTCATTTGTATGCAGGGGTGTTGGGCACCCATTGGAAAATTATCATCTGAAGATGCGTATCAAATGCACTGGTATGTACATGGCGCATATGCCAGTCTTCCCTTTGGTTTTGGCTCACTGAAGCCTGAATCATTGAGTGCCTGTTCAGACACATGATTTATGGTGTCTGGGTGTCAAAGAAGTCCACATCTCTTGGCTTGGGTAAAGTTCCCTTTTTTGCATCAAGTAAGCCTAGCACCCTAGCATGTACATATGGAGTACAATTGTCTCTTGTCTATATGCTAGACAAGCCCCTTGGCTGCAGAAATTAGATTACCTTTGAGATATAAACTAGTTCTCTCAGGCAACTGATTGAGACCTTCAATTGCCTATAATAAAGAAGGAATTGTGAGACAGAGATGAAGGGTGACAAAGAGAGCAAGGGAGATAGGAATTATATGTTACCAAACTGATCTTACATATAACATTTTCGTCTGAGTTTTCTTATTTATGAAGCTTAAATGAAACGTTCAATAATTTACAACAGAATCATCTTCTCCTAGAAAACTGCCGAGCAGAATTTAGAGTGCTCTCTTTCTGGGCTTTCTGTCTAGGGGATGGCGAAGCAGGCATAGGTTATAGGTTTATGCTTGCTGGTTTCTTTTGATTTTTTGGCAGCTTTCTTCCTCTGCTACAAGTGAATTGTTGCTATTTGCCAGCAGGTAAAACACAATTCTGCTGAAAAAGAAAACGTGCATTCCCAGCACATCCTAGAACTGCTCATAGATCAGTCCCCAAACAACACTCATTTGCAAGATCCCACTGGACTCATTGCTGGCCTATTTATCTCTTTACCCCAATCTCCTTTAGCCCCAACTCAGCCCAACAAGTGGCAGCCCATGAAGGATTGCTCCCTTTCATGAAGATGACTCAGATAATGACTACTTTTGGAAATAGATTGCATCACCTGCCAGCCTCTCAGACCATCCTTTCTTCAAGTGAAAGGGACCTCAATGGTCATTTATTCAAATCCCCACATTTAATAAATGAGAGAACTGAGGACTAGGGAGGTTAAGGAACAGGCTGAAGATTGTAGAGGTAGTAAACATCAGAGGTGGGGACTTAGACTCCAGATCCACCAGGGGTGTCCTTCTCACCTCACATCCTCTGCTGGCCCTGGGACATCTCAGAATACATCTGGGAAGGCTGGAAGGTTGCAAGGCTTGCTACCACTGGTGGCACCTTCCCCTCTGGTTCCAGGGTGCTTGACTGTGAACACAGCTGGGATGAGAAGGTACTCTCTTGCCTCCAATGAGATGGAGGGACACTGAGCCTTTCCACCTTCCCTACCTTTGTACCCTGCACTGTTCAGGAACTCTTATCTGATCTACTTAGATAGCCTAAGGATGCCTTGGGCTCTTTATTGCCCATGTGCATCCTGAGGACTTCCAAACATTTCTAGGTGCTCTTTAGCTAAACTTTCATTTACTTCATCTCCCCCAATTCCATGTGAGCTCCTTGAGAGCAGGGAATCTTTCTACTTGTATCATTAGCACCAAGCACAGTGCTTGGCACATACTATGTTGTTACTAAATACTTCTTCATTCATTTATTCATGCTGTGTTCTTGTTTGACCCTTACAACAACCCTTACAATAATTAGGCAGATATTACAGATATTAATGTCTCTCTTTACAAATGAAGAGTTCATGGCTCAGAGAAGTGAAATGGCCATGGTCACACAGCTAGCAAGTGCTGCTGAGGGGGAATTTGAACTCAGGGCTTCCTGACTTCAAGTATAATACTTTTTTTCTTCCCTCCTTCTACTTCAGCCCACATTGATTCCATTCTTCCCTGAATGTCTACAGCTGGTTCAGACAGTCGATAGATGTTTGCTGAACATCAATAATGTCCTCAATATTCTGTTTGTAAAACTCTGGGTATTATGATGAAGACATATTCACTTCCTAAGACTAACCCACAGGAAACAAGAATAAACAAACTGGTATATAAGCAAATGCCAAACTGTGTGGCACAGATATTAAATGGTGGAAGAGTTAAGGAAAACTTCCTGGAGGAGGCAGATGTTGAAGAGCGGGTGCGATCCAAAGTGGATGTGAGAAGGGAAGGTGTTCCAGGCAAGAGACATACATGAGCAAAGGCAAGGAAATGGGAATAAGACAATGAGAAAACTGACCCAATCAGAACAGATTTCATTGCTCTGGAGCTCTGGGGACTAGGAAAGAGGCATAGGAAGTCCCCAGTTTAGAAATGGACTGTGTTCCAAACATTTGTTTGCAAATTAGCTGTTATGAAGGTATTTTCCACCTACCTAATTTTGTCATACATTTTTTTTTTTGCCTACCAACATTTTAACTTAATTTTAAATTTATGGAATAAAACAAGCATTTCTGTAACATAGTATAATTTTAAAAATATGATTGCCCATGACTATTCTTTTAAAATATATAATAAAGATATCATGTAAATTTATCTTTTTTCTTCCCTCTTCCCCCTACTCTAGAGATGGCTACCATAAGACACATGTATGTATATGTGTGTATACACACATATGCATATACATGTATACATATATACATATATATGTAAAACCATTCTATATATGCTTCTATTTATCAATTATTTCTCCAGATGCAGATAGTATCTTCCTTCATATGCCCTTTGTAGTTTATTTAGGTATCTATAATAGTCAAAATGACTTATTCACTCAAAGTTGTTCTTAAAATAATATTGCTGTCACTGAATACAATGTTCTCTCGGATCTGCTCATTTCATTCTTCATTATTTCATGCAAGTCTCTCCATGTTTTCCTAAGATCATTGAACTCATCATTTCTTATAGCACAGTAGTTTTCCATCACAGTCATAGATGCCAGGCCCACACACCAAAGCCTATTTGTGTTTTAAGGCTGGCATCCTGTTTAATAGTACAATAACATCCTCCCTTCACATCATGTGTCAAATAATTCTTCATGAAATTCCATCCAGAATTCTACCTAGTTCCTCCCAAAGCTGTGATATTGGGGATCCCTGCCTTTTATCCCTAATCTACTTGATAGTGTAAATGGGGATTCCCTAGGCTCCAAGCCACTGACAATGGCTTTACATGCCCATAACAAAGGACTTCAGCAAGACATGAACTGAGAACTGTGATATCAGCAGGGTAAGGATCTGTAGGGATGAGGGCTTCCTAAAAGCAACCCATATTTATATAGTATTTTAAGGTTTACAAGGCACTTTCATCCCTTATAACAACCCTCAAAGAACAGTGCAAATATTATTATTCCACTTTTCGGATGAAGAATCCAAAATTCCAGGAGGTTCAATGACTTGCCCTTGGTCTTACATCTAGTAAGGAACAGGGATGTGATTCAAATACAGATATTTTGATTCTAAAGTTTAGTGTTATTTTCTGTCTTTACCTTTCTTTGGCAGTATGGTACCATGGAGAGAGCACCGATATGGAAGTCAAGGAGAGCTGACTTCCAATCCTGGCTCTTCAGTTAACCTGTACAGTCTGTGGCCTTGGACTTTGTCTTGGGTGCCTTTCTCTTCTCCTTCTATACAACTTAACTTGGTGTTATGGAAATGGGAATCTGAAGATCTTCCCTGCCCCTAGACCCTTTGATAGGCTTAAGTGACTCTGAGAACCTTCCTTGATTTGAAAATCTACTCTGTCCCCTAATAGGCTGAATGTGGTCACATGGAGCTTGTTTTTCAGGAATGCCCACACTTAGTTACTTTGTGATTGGGCAGTGGGTCAAGAGGGCTGTGACATTCTCTGATCCAGGAGAAGGCGATATATACCCTGATATGAGGCTTTGTTTTGGGGCTCACTTTGGGAAGAGTTATGTGATTTGACTAGATGAGACTCTGGGCAGCTGTTGAGCCCCCTGGCTTTGAAAACCCAGATGTTGGTACTTCCCTCTCTGGTAACTGACTAGATATGCATGTAATGATCAGACAGCAGGAAGCCTGTCTGTTGGTCTGTTTCTCTGTTTGCTTGTAAATTCTGCTTGTAACTTGCTTGTATTCTCTGAAGTTCAGGGTGCTGACTTTTTCCCCTGAAGTAGGTAAATGATATATGTTTGACTGATTAAAGTAAGATTGTTAACCCATTTTGAGTTGCTTTCCTTTAGAAAAACAGATCTAAGAACCTGTGTTGGCAGCCACCCTGGGGATGCTGGGGTGCTTACTGCAACACTTGGTGATCTCATCAGCTCACACAGACTCTGTGCTGCTGATTCTCAAATCTACTTGCCCAGTTTTAACTTCTTTCCATCTCCAGCTGGCTAGTAGATATCTTGAACAGGTTGTCCTGTGGACACCTTAAGCTTAGCATGTCTGAAACTGAACTCTGGACTTCAGTTTTCTCATCCACATTTGAGGTGGTTAAACTAGAGTGCCTCTAAAGTCCTGTTGAGTTTTCAAGTTTATAGTTACTATTCTATGGGTCCATGAATCAGCTTTTCAGGTTGGAGTGGGGAAAGCTGTTCTAGGTAACATTTTGTTAAGAGTGAAGGGGAGAAAGGAAAGAGGGAAATACAATGGGTGGAGTCATAAAGGAAAAGGGGGTGTCTGTGACCCTAGCTACATCAGCAGTTCCTAGGGATCATTCATATATGAGGGTAGCATGGCATAGTGGAGAGAATGTTGGACCTGTTGTTATTAGACCTGATTATGAATCTCAGCCCTTCCATTACCACTTGTGCGTCCTTGGACAAATTCTTTTAATTTTAAGTTTCTTCATCTGCAAAATAACAGAATTGAATTATATGGCTTCTAAGGTCTTCTCCAACTCTAGACTTAGGAACTTAGCTTGGAAATTACATATATGACAAAGTGATTTCATCTACTGATCTTTATGCATATCGAATACCTCTCTTTAAAAAAATTGAAGTTAATTGATATATTTTGTCTTTATACATTCCCCAATACATTTTTTTCTTCTACCACCTCTCCAAGAACCATACCTTAAAAAAATAAAAAAGAAGAGGAAAAAAGTTCAGTAAAACTAACCAACATTTCAAAAAAAAAATCTGATATTATATGCAATATTCCACATGTTGTGTCCTTCCCCTCTGCAAAGAAGCAAGGAGAGAAAACATGGCTTTTTCTGAGAGCTCTAGGTAACTTCGTAAATCCAAAGGCATCCTGTTTTTCAGTGTTCACCTGGGGTGTGTGGGAAGGACTTGGAAGAAACACAACACTAAGAAATTAGAGACAATTAGATCATTGATATCCTACTTTTTAATCCAGATTATGAGATCTCCTTAGTCAGTATTGTACCAAACTAGATTTAGTATAAAGCTAAGGACTTTGGTGCTCTAACAACTTTGGAGGCCCCCATTTCCTCTCCACTTCATCCTACTTTGCCCTACAAACAACAGCAAAAGAGTCCGGTGGGGACAGAAGCTGCCAGTAGGTGAGATGAGACTATCCATATCCCCATCTGGACTTTACAGATGGAAAAATGCAGGTCTAACATTAACAGGCAGTTAATACAGACCATTCATCTTGCTCAACACTGAACCTGGGCATTGCAGTCAGTCACACAATTCTGTGCTCTTTAGCTGGATTTAGAAGCCCAAATGTCCTTTTATTTGCTCATCTCTGATCAGGTTGCGGATATTTCATTGATGGGGCCTCACTTTTGCCTTCCTGATTGCTTTTTTTTTTTTTGGCTTTTTGGAGGAAAATTGGGGTTAAGTGATTTGCCCAAGGTCACATGTCTAGTTGTTGTTTTTGTGTGTGTGTGTGTGTGTGTGTGTGTGTTGTGTCTGAGGTCACATTTGAACTCAGGTCCTCCTGGCTCCAGGGCCAGCGCTCTATTCACTATGCCATCTAGCTGCCCCATGACTTTTCCTGATCACTTTTGAAAGCAGAGCTGTTCAAGGTTTGTAATTTCTTAAATTCCTTTGCTCCCACTCTCTTGCTCCACAAAATACATTTTGCTCTCCATTAGGTTATATGGCATCATCTTTGGTCCATTATTGTTAAAGAGAGAATCCAATGTAATTCAAATGTTGCTTTATTAACTGCTAAGTCCAGAGTAAGCATTGTAAAAATATTTCACTTTTAAATGTCTTCAGTCTGAATAAAAGGAAAAATTGACCACTTAGCCATCACTGATTGCCAGACTGACAATTTGATTATACAAATGAGGATGGGAAGACTCAAAATGAATCCATACAGCTGAGGTTGCAAGAGAAACATATTTAGGCCTCTCTCTTCCCCCAAAGAGATTTTGTGCATGGCTATAGATAGAAGACCAAACAAATATCCTGGAGGAAACACATGGAGGCCAAGGATAGCCCTACCTTCATATCTGAAAGGGCTCATACCCAGGATACCTGAGGGTGTTGTCTTTCCTCTTCGATCCAACTGCTTTTCCCCAAATTGCTTAGTTCTGAAAACCTTCCCTGCTGGATTTCCTGGCTCACTTCTTCACCATCATCCTTATCCCTCCTTCCAATTTCTTCACTCCCCAAGGATCCATGGGCTCCACTCCTGGGACACCAGACAAGGACAGGTGTTGTCTTGCTAGCAATCAGTCACAATGTCACTTCCTGGCCATCTCAACATTTTCCCACTCTTCCTCCTCTTCCAACTTTTCACTTCCTCTTTTATGTGTTGCCTTCTTTTATTAGAATGTAAGTTTCTTGAGGGCAGGAATTAATCTTGATTGTATTTGTATCACCTTTGCTTAGCACTATGCTTGTCACACAGGAAGTGCTTAACCAATCCATCCTCTCTCTATTTCTCTCTTCCCACTCTGCCTGCTCTGGATCTCTCCTGAATCTTGGAGGGAATAGGGTCCTTAGCTGGCAAATTACTGTTTATACTGGTTCAAGGAGCCACTTGAACAGATAGTGGTCCCCTGCCCACTTCAGTGAGAAGTCTCTGTGAGTTGAATAAATTGCATACTCCTGCCCTCTCCAATTTTTGCCCTTCTAAGAAGGTGATGAGAAACAAATGTGATTGGGAGAAAGACAGAGAAACTGGGTAGATGCCAGAGGGTGACGGCCAAGTCTAGTGAGTAGGGAGGGGATGGAGTTGGCAGCCTTCACTAATGTTCAGCAATTTTTGTTTGATGAATTGATTGGATTCCAGTTTATTGTGGCCAAAGGTAGAGTTTCATAGATGACTACTACTACACCTTCACCCTCATGGAGAAAGGAGCCAGAAACTCAAAGGCCATGCAAATAAAAGTAGAGAACTCTAGAAGTGGAAGGTGCCACCGAGGTCATCCAGTCTGGTGTCTGAATTCCTTCTTGACTATAAAGCTAATCAACCCAGATTCAAGCGCCAGTGAACCAAGAGACTCCCTTCTATGTCCCCTTTGTCTCCTTTCACTTAATTCCTGTAGGGAAAAATAGTTGTCCATAGAGGTAACTGCTAACAATGGATAATATTTATATAGTGTTTTAACATTTGCAAAGTACTTTACAAATATTTTTTTCTACCCATGGTTTTGCAGTTAAGTTTCACCTGCATTTTAGGAGAAATCCCAGGTGTAGGGGAGCTTCCTGGGCATTTTCTCATAGGAACAAGATGGCACCTTTGTGAGGGGAGAGGAGTGCGATATTGGATATGGGTTGGGCTTGCTGTGTAGCAGGGCGGTGTTGGGGTTTGGGGAATGTTGGGAATGAATAGAACCTGGATAAGTTGTTGGTATGTTCACAGAAAGACTTGAAAATTGCCAACTTTTGATACTCGAAAACTATAACCCCTGTGTTTTATTGTTACTTCACATGTGATTTGGAAAAATCCTTAAGTTCTCTTAGATATTTAAGAAACATTCTTTAATTACTCCCAATTGTAAGTATTACCTCTGACACCAACTTCCTCCTTGTATACTTGGTCTAATCCAGGTTCTAGCTTTAATTTTGTCTCTCTCCATCATTTCTAATTTTTACAGCACATCCAGGGCTTAGACATTAGAGCCAAATAGCAGTGAATCTGCTGTCTTTGATGGAGAAATGAGTGTTATATAACCCCCTTACAGATCTTGCCATTGTTTTTGTCTTTTGTCCTACACAATTTCATCCTTTAGTACTCCTACGGAAGAAGGGCACCCCAAAATCACCACATGAACACCTGTACAAGGAAGGTAGGCCTTTGGGGAATTAAAATATGTGCATTTATAAAAATCCATGTTAAAATATTTCCCTTGTGCTATTTCTCCCACTCCTGACTGTATCTTTATGCTTGCTTCACCTATACCTAGAACTGACTGTTTTTTTTTTTGGGGGGGAAGAAGGGCTCTGGGAGTTTCACCCTTCTTTCCCTGTCCCGTATCTCATTGCTTGGGTAGCTAGGAGGAACAGTGAAAAGAGTGCTGGACCTGGAGTCAGGAAGACTCATCTTCCTGAGTTTAAATCTAGCCTCAAACACTTACTAGCTGTGTGACCCTGGGAAAGTCCCTTAACTCCATTTGCCTCAGTTTCCTCAAATGTAAAATGAGCTGGAGAAGGAAATGGCAAACTGCTCTCAAGAAAACTCCAAATGGTGTCACAAAGAGTCAGACATGACTGAAATGACTAAACAAGAATAAAACCTTGTTGCTTTCAACAAGCTTGCCATTCTGGACCTCTAATGGGAAAGGGGGAGAATCAGGAGGTGAAAATCAATGTAGGGGATGTTACAGACAAATGTGGGGTCTAGAATGGTGAATGGGAGAAGAAACACTAGAGCTGTAGCAGCTAGAATAGGAGAGGAATTCTTATGATAACATAATCGGTGGTGGCCGTTTCTGAGTGGTCATTTGTATTTAAAAGGTAAATCAGATGAATGAAAGTAAAATAGCCCCTCCCACCTCCCTTATCTTGCTCAGGCTTGAAGTACAGGGTCTCCTCACAGGTCTGGTCCCACTCTGACTGGTGTGGGAGCTTTGACCTGCTCACTTTCTGCCCTAGGATGGTTCATTCCTCTTCAGGTGAACTCCCAGCAGTTCACCATATTAATGCCAAATTGTGTAGAAACCCAGCCAGCTTTACCTACTGCAGCTCTGAACACCCACACTCAAGAGATCTGTGAGCCTTTCCCTCCACGGTAGCTGAGATGACAAGTGTATGTCACCAGTGCCTGGATAAGTATAAGACTTTCTACATAAAACATGATGCCTGCCCTCAAGGAGCTTAGAATCTATTTGAGAGAACAGAATAATACACAGACACACACAAAACGGAAGAACATCTAAGTTCCAAATTATGCAGAATTGCCTATAAATATCAGAGAAGTTCAGAGAAAGTGGGGGAGGTTGTGTGGGTCATAGGACTCTTGCTTTCCTTGATTATGATGATGGATAGCTAAATGAAGATAACCAATTGAAATTTGGGGCAGTAGTCCTAATGGTGAACTGGAAAGTGACCACTTTGGCTCTCAGGATGATTCCCATTGAATGAATAGGATCCAAATAGAAGGATCCATAAAGGAATAGCACAGAGATGGGCCAGCAGTTTAGACTAATATGTTCATGATTTCCCACTTAAGCAGAAAGGGCTATAGACAGAGGAACTAGAATGAGTACCTTTCCTCAGATTGAGGACACCTGGGTTCTACATGACTCGTTCTGTCCACCTGGGGTAAGAAGCTCAGATCTCAGTCCCTAATCAGCAAGAAAATGAATGTAACACCTTAATGAAAGTGGTTTAAAAGGCTGTTTGGGTTCAAGGGTCCTTGTCAGGAAAGGAACCCTGAGTTTCTCTCACCTACCTGGAACCCTCTTAAGTAAGCAAGGCTGGTGGGAAACTCAAGTGTAAAGTTGAACTTGAACTGGGGTTGGAGCTCTCTGTTTTTTCCCTAATGAGGCATGGATTTTGGAGAAGTGCCAAGCTAGCTGGGCATAACGTTAGGTGAAATTGTGACATAAGCATGGTTTGTCTTCAGTACTTCAAGGCATCTTTCTCCCACTCTTCCTAAAGGCTGGTGCTAGGCTGCTCTGAGTTACCTACCCCTGCCCCCTTGTGTCACACAGAACAAAGATCTGGCTAATTGATGCTAAAATTAGCAGCACCCATGGTCACCTCTCCCAGGAATGTTTGCATTCTCAAAGAAGGCTGCTTTAAAGTAGGAAAGGGCCTAGTCAAAAACAACTAGTCATTACTGGTGGAATTTCAAATACTGTGGCACCAAAGTGTGAGAGATATTGGGAGGCAGAGGGTACTTCCTGAAGTCCTAATGATTACACCACATCAGATACCATCTACTTTGCCTATATAAAAGACCCTGCCTGCTGTTTTCCAATTGTGTTAAGTATATCTAGCTCCCATTCACCCCATCTATGAACCTCTGAGTTTCTTGGCCCATTCAGACTTCTGAGGACATCTCCCTGTTCTTTGGGTGTGGATAGTGTCCAAACATCAAGAAAAGCAGTCGATTGAGCCAAGTTTGTGCAGATTTTAAGGAAGAGACTGGCTCAACAAATTCATCTTTTTTTTTTTAAGGACCTTTCTCAGATGGAATGTTCTTCTTGCCAATGAAATTAATGAAAAACAGGTCTCATCATTCCCAGTGTTACTGGAACATCCAGTCTCCAATCCTTTACTGTAAACAAGTGTGCCTTGCTTAAGATGCCAGGCAGAAGCTGAAAAGTTCCTACCTGGCTCTTCCTCTGGTCCCTTTCTTCCAGTCCTCCCATTGAAGTCTTTTCTTTGCATGGAGAAGGGTTTAATCGTCTCTTCTTATCCCCTTTTATGATCTCTCACTGTTCCTGGAGCCTGACAGCTCTCTTTCCAGTACACTATCTGGCAGAAGCCCTCTCTTAAGTGTCCACTAGGTTCTTCATTCAAGTGGCCACTTGGGGTCAGTGTTACTTCACTCAGAAAAAGGCCAAGTGAGGTCTCAGCTTGGGACCTCAGACTCCCCCTTCCCTCCCCTCAACAGCCCACAGGGCGTTGAGGCTGTTATACACAGTTTGGTGTTTGTGCAACTGGAACATCATGGGAGTGCAGACAGGGTGAAGTGAAGGAACATTAAGTGCTTGGGTCTGGCTTGATTTGCCAGCTGGAGTCTTGGTAGAGAATTGGGTTCTTTCATGGAAAATCCTTCTGTTCTGTGAGGAGTTCTGCTTGTCTCTTTTGTACCTTGACCTCTCTACCAACAAACCCATCTTCTACAAAGACCTTAAACCCAGTGTGTGCGTGTGTGTGTGTGTGTGTGTGTGTGTGTCCATGCAGTCACTTTCAGTTGTGTCTGACTCTTCATGACCTCACTTGGGGATTTCTTGGTGAAGAAACTAGACTGGTTTGCCATTTCCTTCTCCAGATCATTTTACAGGTGAGGAAACTGAGGCAAACAAGGTAGGCCCAAGGAGGAAGACCCAAAGACAATTCCTGTTCAATGACCTTCCCCCAGAAGCTAAGAGGCCTCGGAATATAGCTATTCTTTTCAAGTCCCCAAGCTAAGGTAGCAGAACCTTCCCAGGAATGTCTCTTAATGCTGTCTCACTTTAGTAATTGTGTGCCTGAGTGTTATGTGGAGAAGGTGACTCAGTTTCCTAGATGGTGGGCTTGCTGGCAACTCTTACTGGGTTGCTTGGGCCTCTTCTAAAATGAAGCATGTCATTCTGAGTCAGCAATGCTGCTGACTCCAGTCAGTATGAGTGAACCGAACCATTCAGGTCCTCTCAATCTGTGCCTACTCAGCCAATGCCAACAGATCACCTCTCCTATCCAACAAGCATTTATGGATAACAAAGACAAAATAATAGAGATCCCGGCTTCAAAGGAGGTTTCATCTTACTTGGGAAGATGATGTAAATTCTGAGATTTTTTGAAGGCAGGGATTGGATCTTTCACATTCTTCCCAAGTCCTCAGTTTTCAGGACTTCCTAAGTCCTCCCAAGTGGGGCAGGTAGGCGGCTGCTGGATAGAGAGCCAGGCCTGGAATCAGGAAGACTGCTACCCTCTCAGGTTTTGGACAAGTCCACTCAGTTCTCATATTGCTTGACCTCTCTGCAACCTTTGACACTGTTAACCACCTTTTCCTCCTTGATACTGCCTTCTCTCTCAGTTTTCATGGCATCATTTTCTCCTGGTTTTTTCCTCCTGCCTATCTGATTCACTCTGTCTTCTTTGCTGGCTCTTCCTCCTACCTGTAGACATCCCTCAGGGATCTGTCCTGGGCCCTCTTCTCTTTTTCCTCTTTATTACTTCATGCGGTGATCTCTTCAGCTCTCATGGATTTGATTATCATCTCTATACTGATGATTTCTCAAATCTATGTTTTCTGCTCCAATCTCTCTGCTGACCTCCAACATCTCCAAATGCCTTTTAGACATCTCAAACTGGACACGTTAAACTCATTATGCCCAAAATAACTGTTTCCTCCAAAACCTTCCTCCCCCTCCCACCTTCCCTGTCACTGCAGAGGTCAACACCATCTTTCCAGTTCCTGGCTTCCTTTAAGGCCCAACTAAAATCCCATTCTCTAGGGGGAGCCTCCCCCAACTTCTTTTAATCCCAGTGCTTTTCCTTTGTTAATTATCTCCTATTTATCCTGTGCTTAGTTTGTACATATTGGTTTGTGTTAGACTTTAAGCTCCTTGAGGGGAGGGACGATTGCTTGTCTCTTTCTGTGTTTCCAGTGCATAAGTACAGTGCCTGACTCAATAGACACTTATTTTATTGATTTTATTGATAAGTATTGATAATGTTTATTAGATTGTCACTGACAGAGTGTGGCAGGGTCAGAGTGCATTCATCCCCTCCAATGGGGAAAACGATAACAATAACAATAGCCAATCACTATGCCTGATGAAAGGTAGTGTACGATTTCTCTTTTGCAAGAGTCCAGATCTGTGAGGACAGAACCCTGACCAAATTCCAAGGTCGGTATTGTGTCTTTCCTCCTTCCTTCCTTCCCTAGGGATTTTGGGCACTGTCTGTACTTCTTGAGAAGTAAACTAGAGGCTGTGGCAGATTGACCTGTTAACTGTTAATGTTTGCCAAGTTCTATGTGAAGAATGTCTAGCGCCTTTGGGTCACAAAGGGACTGTACAATGACCAGACAGAAATCTTTGTGTCAGAGTTACAGAGGCTAAAGAGCTATTTTTAAAGGTAGAAAAGCCACCAGCAACAAAAAATTATTGCATTCAGAGAAACTGCCATTCAGGAGCAAATTCTGGAGGTTTGGTATGATATGGGAGTGGGGAGGTACTGGGTGCCTCTCGCTCTCTTTGGTCCCCATGTTGCAGAAGATCAGGTCTAGAGGAGAGATGGAGAAATGGTTCAACTAAGAGCTACTTAAAGATTTTGAGACAAAACGTTGTTATTTAGGAAGGGTCTGGTTCAGGGGTGGGGACTTTGAGGCCCTAAGTCCTCACAGTGTAGCCCTTTGACTGAATTCAAACTTCACAGAACAAATTCCCTTATTAAAAGGATTTCTTCTGTAAAATTTGTACTCAATCAAAAGGCCGCACCCAAAGACCTAGAAGGCCACATGTGGCCTCCAGGCTGAAAGTTCCCCGTCCCTGGTCTGGATTCAGGAGAGACAGGAGTCTGCAAAATGATCTTGGGTACTCAGGCTTCTTCTGCAGATTAAAAGTATAGATGCCTGTGTGACTTTAAGGCTTTTTTGTTAACTAGTGGGACAAAGGACAGACGTGTGAATAGCAAACCGAAGTCAAGGTCAGAACCTTGGGGGTGGGAGTCCAGGCCTTTGCCTGGAGGCTCTTTACTGGGAGAAGATCAGAGCACAGGGATTACACCATAGAGTTCATTCATAACCTTTTGTTGGAGCTAACATTTCCTTCTCTCTTCTGAGGGATTCTACAGGCTCCCAAAGCTGGATCAGTGCTTTCCCTGGGGGCTAAGGCATTTTTTCTTGTAGGCCAAAGCTGTGTAAGGAAGAGAGAAATATAACCCCTTCAAAAACAAAACCATCCCTGGAGCAAACTTCTTACTGTTCTCCCCTTCTCTCCCTAAACTCTGACCTTTCCATTCTCCTTCCCCACCCAACCCCGCTCCATGCCCAGCAGCAAGAGAATTGATAATCCTAGTAATTCTTATATTAGCAAGTAGACTGGCAGAGAACTTTCTACCCTGGCTCTAATCCCTTTGTAAATCACTTAAGCTATTTGCCTTTATAAACCTCCTCAGTGGTGAGCTCCTGGAGCTAATTACACACAGTCTCAAAAACAAAAACAAACCCACCTCCCCAGTGGTAATAATACCATTTCCTCCAGTCTAAGTCTACTATGTTGGGAGTAGAAAGTTCTAGCTGGACCAGGAGTCAGGAGGCCTGACTGGGGTTAGAGTCCTGCCTCCAATATTTACTAGCTGTGTGACCATGGACAAATCACTTAGCCTCTCTGAGGCTCAGTTTTTCCATGAATAAATGAATGAAAAAAACTTTTCTTAAGTGGTTATCAAGTGCAAAGCATAGGGCTAAGGACTGAGGATTCAAACAGAAATGTAAGACGGTCTCTGCTCTCAAGGAGCTCACATTCTAATGGAGAGAATTCATAGTTTTGAGACAGATGAAAAGATCCCATGATCCTTAGGTGAAAAGCATCTTTTCTCCATCTTGAATAAGACTCCAATGTGCCAGATGGATGGGTGACTACTCAAAATCTCTTCGTGTCTGTCTATCCCTTGTAATTGTCATTCATCTTTGCCCCAAAAGTTCTCTATAGGGGGCCCATCTAACATTCTGGAGGCAGCGGGTGGCCTAGCAGAGAGAGTGCTGGGCCTGGAGTCAGGCCTTCCACTTATTCCCTTGACATTGAGAGGCTACTGGTTGAGTAAAGGATGTCTGACAGTTTGTTTTTTTTTACTCTTGATACATGATTCTATCTTTCTTAGCTCATACATCTCTTATTTAATGTATTTTATAGAGCTTTCCTGTGTGATTCTTTGTTTTTAATATCTTGTATCCTGCTCACATCCACTATGGATTTCTCCAATATCTTTTGGGTGATTCTCACTTTTGCTTCTTTGGAGACTATAGTTTCCATGCTACACAACATCCTAGAAAGAATATTGGTGTGAAGAAGATAGATCTTTGTTTCAGAGAGAGGCTTGGGTTCATTAAGAGAATGTTGCATCCACAAACAAATATTGATATTAAAAAGATAGATCTTTGGTTCAGGGACAAGCTCTGGGTTATTAAAAGAACTTGGTATTTCCAAAGGCAACCCAGGAAGTTTTCTTCCTATTCAATTCTGAGCCCAGTTTATAAGTTAAATGCATTTTTATTCAAAAGAGTTTGGCCCAACCACCCAAGTAAGATAAACTAAGAGGGTAAAGACTGTCGTCCATTGTCCAAACTCTTGGGTCATTGTTGTCCTTTGTTCTCAGAGAAGACCAAAATGACATCACTATGTTGGGATCAAGGCACAGTGTATTCTGCTGTGGTTAATCTGACCATTATGAGCTTGGAAGGGTCTACCACAAATTGGGCACAAGTAATCCATGTGAACATTTGGAGGGTAGACATTTCTAAATTTGTGCATCTCATGTTTCTTTTGAGCAACTGCAATTCTGTTTTACTCATAACACAGAGCCTTCCCTGATGTGGGCATGCCAGGCTAGGCAGTCCTGGGCCAGTGTCTCCCATGTTTCACAACAGATTCCAAAGTTTTTCAGAGATCTTGAGAGTGTTCTTGTATTTTTTCTTCTGACTTCCATGTGAACGCTTGCCTTGTGTGAATTCTCTGTTTAGGCAAACATATATCTGGCATTTGAACAACATGGTCAGCCCATCAGAGTTACACTCTCTGTAGTAGAATTCGAGTGCTTGGCAGTTCAGCTTGAGAAATGACCTCAGTATCTGGTACCTTATCTTGCCAGGTGATCTTTAGAACCTTCCTAAGACAATTCAAATGGAAGTAATTCAGTTTCCTGGCATGGCACTGGTATACTGTCCAGGTTTCACAGGCATACAACAATGAGGTCAGTAGACCATCAGTTTGGTAGGCAGCCTAATACCTCTTCTTTCCCACACTTTCCTTTGGAACCACCCAAATTCTGGGCTACCTCTGGCAATAAGTGTGTCAACCTCATCATCCATGTGTACATCCCTGGAAAGTATTCTGCCAAGGTAAGTGAACTTATCCACAGCATTCAAAATGTCTCCATTTGTTCATTGGAAAACTGACTTTTGCTGTAACTGGTGGTTCCATGGATGGATGGTGTGTCGCTGGCTGGTGAGGAACCTGTTTTCTTGGTGTTAGCAGGCCAAAATTAGCAGTGTCAGAGAATCAACAGGTCTGTACTTTGTTGTGACTCAGCCTCTGAGTGCAGTTGGGTGAACATCTTATAGATCTTCTCTCTCTCTCGCTCTCTCTCTCTCTCATATATATACATATGTGCATATACATATAAAATATACATATACATATATATGCCTCATACAGACACAGAAGATGGACAATGAGATAAACTCATTTTTAAAATGTGGAATAATAATAATTGTATTACATACCTTGCAGTATTGGTGTGGAAGAAAGGGCTTTATAAAACTTAAATGTATGTGTGTAAATATATACAATGCACACATATACACATACATATGTTATTATTTTATTTCCATTATTTTCTTCATAGGTTCATAGCTCTAGAGCTGGAAGGGACCTCAGAAGCCATCCAGTATAACTCCATGGACTCTGATGACTTTGAAATTTAGAGTGAGGCAGACAACTTTGTACAACTCCAATTCATGAGCAAGTCAAGCCATTGCCTCATGATGTCATTGGTCCTCTTTGAAAATAAAGATTGAACGACAACATTTTGCTGATGAGGCTACTGAGACCTGGTGATTTATCCAGGGTCACACAGACTCTCAGAGGAAAGATTCAAACCTAGGTTTTTGAGTCCAGAGTGGATAAACTTTTTGTTGTACTATTCTGCCTTCCCCTTGTCACTCCCTTTGGTTACTTACCCCTAAACCAATCGTTAGGCCACTTACTTGCTATATGTCATAGGTAGGTAGATTTAAAAAGCAATATGTTGGTTAATAATAATAACTCACTTGATAATACTTTAAGGTTTGCAAAGCATTTTGCTTCTCTGATTTGGGGGTGGGTAACTAGAAATCTGGCCACTTTCCCATGTTGTTCATTATTGGATGTAAATATCTCCTTTCTCAAGTAGTCACGATCTTTGAGATCTCATTCATGCCAAATCACCCATGAGGCTCCAAGCAATGATGAATTGCTTTAAAAACATGTTTCCTCCAGCACCAATTCTAGGAGTCTCTTGTTTAACTCACTTTTTCTGAATGTCTCCAACTACCCACAAAAGCCACTTAAGGCAGCTAGTCTGTTCCCTCTGTGTTTAATTTACCCGTATTAACTTGCTTGGTCAGCATATCTTAAGGCTTCCTCTCTTTTTCTTCAGGAGCGTGTCTGTCTGGGGAAAACATTTATTATATTTACTTTAACTGGCCTCATTTGGCAAGGTCATGGGGGAGATTTCAGCTCAAAGGAAAGTGGCTTTGATTATACTACCCTTGTTTATATTACGCACTTGCTGCTGTCTTGTCTACCAAGACAGCAAATGCTTTTGGAGTATGCCAATGCATAGAGACTAGCTAAGTCAATCTTTGCAAGTCTGTTGGCAACCTCTAGGATACTTCTGCCATTCAAAGTGTCTCTCCCATCAGACAACAGAGCTGCATGTTTTCTGTCACTCACCATGATGTCATGGGATATCAGAGCTGCAAGAGAACTCAGAAGCCATTTTGGACAAATGCTTCATCTTACAGCTTTGGAAGTGAAGGTCTGAAGGAGGGAAGTGATTTGTCCAAGGTCAAAGAGCATATTCATGGCAGAGCTGGAACTAAAATTCAAGTTTCCTGATTCTTAGTTTAGTTCTCCTTGATGTATTCCATGTTTATTTAATTTTTTTTTAAGCAATTGGGGTTAAGTAACTTGCTCAAGATTACACGGCCAGTTATTTCTGGGTGTGGTGCTAAGTATCTGAGCCCAGATTTGATCCCAGGTCATCCTGACTCTGGAGCCAGTGCTCTTACTCGCTGAGGCACCTGGCCACCCCAAAGTAATTTGTGTATCACATCTTTATATATTATTCTTTTTTTTTCTTTTTGGAGGGGTGAAGTAAGGGCAATTGGGGTTAAGTGACTTGCCCAAGGTCACATGGCTAGTAAGTGTTAAGTGTCTGAGGCCAGATTTGAACTCAGGTCCTCCTGACTCCAGGGCCGGTGCTCTATTCACTGTGCCACCTAGCCACCCTGATAAATTTTTTTAATCCAGCAGGAAATGGAAACTCTGTAGAGGATACATGGAATGGTAAAGAGAGTGGTGGAGTAAGGAAGAACTAGGTTTGTCACAGAGAATTATCTTTGGATTGTAGATCTCTATTTGGAAGGGACCTTAGAGCTCATTAAATCCAACTCACTCGTTTTATAGATGAGGGAGCTAAGTACCAAAGAGAAGAAGCTACTTGCCCAATTTACATAGGGAGTAAATGTCAGAGTCAGGATTTGAACCTAGGATCTCTGACTCCATAGCCACCCTGCCCCTCTAGTTCAATAGTTAATGTGTTCAAGACAGATGAGACAAGGACATAGTATGCTGTTAATCCTTCCCTCCCATTCCTGCCCTCAGTGTTTAATCTTTTCTGCTTTGTGACATTTCTAGGCTATTGATGGAACATGCCAAGTAGGGGTACTCTCTTTCCATCTTCACTTCCACGCATTGCACTTATTTCTCTGTGATACCTGGATGATGACAGACACAGAGTCTTGCAGATGCAGGAAGAAAATGGAGTCACCTGGGGGAATTCAAGCATGCTTAGTGGAAGTAGCTAGTAGAACATGATGGGGCAGAGAAAACATCAAAGGCACAGAGGCAAAAAGAAAGGAGAAAAGTCATTTTACTCAGAAAGCTAGGACACATTCTCATCCACTGTTTCCCCTTATTCCTTCTCACTCCACTCCATATTCCTTCCTACTCCCACCATGGAGGCAGGGATGCCTTGATGCTGGTGAACTGGTTTTGGCCACTTTCTTCAACCTAAGGTAGGTTATTATGGTCTGAGAACATTGGCAGGCTTCCCTGTAGGGATGCTTGTAGGTCTGTGTGACGTGGGGACTCTTCGATGCCAATATTGGGGTTCTGCTTCCCATCATCTGGTTGAGTGAGTTGATGTATTTCCCTTGAAACATGTCCTTTTTGTTCTAGGTCTGGAAAGCAGTGCTTTTCTGTGCTTTTCCAGGAGAGTAGAGGTCCCTTGTAAGGGCTTCATTAGTCTGTGTCTCTTTTTGGGAAATGGAGAAGAGGCATGCGCTGGTAAGATTACTAGAAGTGGGTACTTTCTTGTTCGGTCATTCAGTCATGTCTGACTCTTCCTGACCCCATGGACAATAGAATGCCAGGCCCTTCTGTAGGACTGTCTGTCCAAGTGCATGTTTGTTGTTTCCATGACACTCTATCCATCTCATTCTCTTCCATCACCTCCTTTTGCCTTCATTCTTTCCCAACAGGGAGGAGGGTGGGGGGCACTAAACTAGGCTACACAGGCACTGATCAGAGAATGTTAGAATTATCACAATCTCTGATGCAAATACTCCTGGAAGAATACAAGAATGAGTTAGAGTAGAGCATCTTAATTTGGAGTCCAAGAACCCCCACCAAGGCATCTTTAGTGGGTCCATGAATTTGGATGGGGAAACAAAACAAAACCCTACATCCTTATTTTCACTGACATTTGGTTTTTATTGTAATTCTACGTATTTTATTTTAAGCATTTAAAAACATTCTTCCCAGACCGAGTCCATAGGTTTCACCAAACTGCCACAGAGGTCCGAGACACACAAAAAGGCACCAATCCCCTGGCTTGTTGGGTATTATCAGGAATACCATGGCATGGACTTGGTGACACAAATCCACTATTGAGCCTTTCTGTTTTCTGTGCCTATAATCTTAGGCAGTTTGTTGCAGATCCTGACAAAGGAGACTCCCTTATCATATATACATTGTAGAGTAACACAGAAATGCATGAGGAAAATAGGGAACAAAAGATACCTGGAGCCACAATAAAATATTCTTCCCTGGCTCCTCATCTTTCAATTCTTTCAATGGAGTCACTTAGCAACAGTAGTAACCAAGGCTAGATTTATACACACCAGTACAGAGATTATAGTTCTCTTTGATCTTGTCCACTGTCTTCAAGCTTCTTGGGAATGGGAGGGGGAAAAGTGGTGGGGGTGGGGAAAGGAAAAGGAATAAGCATTTATATGGTGCCTACTATGTGCCAGTCACTTTGTCCTCACAACAACCTTGTAAGATAGGTGAAGTGCTATTATCCCCTTTTTCAGTTGAGGAAACTGAGGCAGAGGTTGTGACTTGCCCAGGGTCTCACAGTTAGTAAATGTCTGAGGTCACATTTGAATTCAGGTCTTCCTGAGATTAACCCAGCTGTCATCTAACTGCCTTTAAAAGACAGGAAAAGGCACAGCTAGGTGGTACAGTGAATAGAGCACCAGCCCTGGAATCAGGAGGACCTGAGCTCAAATCTTGTCTCAGACACTTAACACTTAGTAGCCACGTGAACTTGGGCAAGTCACTTAACCCTAATTGCCCTGCCTTCCCCCTCCAAAAAGCAAAAAATAAAATAAAAAATAAATAAAAAAATAAAAGACAGGGGTTGTTCTAAGGGCCATGGGTGCTGATAGCTACTGCTTTGCTGTCCCCACAGTTCAGCTTTCCTGGCTTTCTTACTATGATGAGAGGATGTAGGAACCATGGTAGAGTGGAAAGAATACCAGGTCTGAAGTCAGCGGATCTGTGTTCAAATTCCACTTCTGATGCATACTTCCTGTGTGACTTTTAGCAAATGACAATCTCCCTGGTCCAAGTTTCCTCATTTGTAGAATGAAGGGGTTGGACTATATGGACTGGTTGGACTAGCTCTTTGAGGTCCTTTCCAGTTCTAAATCTGTGTTCTAATTATATGTATACACTTTCCATTGTTTATAACCCTTTTACCCAGGTTTTCATTCCCTATCTTCCACACCAGTTACTCCCTTTACCATCCCTCCATTCCCAACAAATACTGTGAAAAGAGACTAAGGAAACTTAGCAATTTTCATCATACACAAAAATGCCCGAACAAATGGGATAGGAAAGGTATTGATGGGAAAAAAACATGCAACAAAGCAAGGCCTCCAGCATCCATATTAATGGATACATCTTCTGAGAGGTACTACTTGTTCCTAATCAAATGACCAAATTATGCAATAAGCTCATATAAATTCTGGCATTGATCTTACTCATCCTTTTAAAACACTGAAAGCCCTGGGTTGACCCAAATGCATGCTATACTCAGGAAGAGGTAGCTAATTTTAGGGAACCTCTGGGAAGCCAATGACTAACATGGATCCCAGTGGTGTCCCTATGGAGCAAAGGGCTTCAGAGGCAGGGAAAGCATTACTCACTGGTGAGGGTGGCTCTGGTGGTAGGACCGGAATTCTTAGGGGCCATCAGCTCATGGTACTGCTCACCCGCCAGGGTACTGTATACCACTTTGTACTCCTGAACCTCAGCCTCACTGTTGTCCCATTCAAGGTCAAGGCTGGTTGCTGAACGGGAACTCACCCGTAAGTTCTTGGGGGCATCGATCTCTGCAAAACAGCAAAACAACCATAGTAATAACATTTTATGTCTTCATGGGGCTATGACCTTTTGGCTACATATGTGTGATTTTGGGAACCCCTTTACAGGAGGGACATCGGCAGATTGGAGCCAGCCTGGAGAAGGTCAGCCAAGAGGGTGAGTGAACTGTAGACCATATCATACAGATAAAGGGAGTAATGATGACTAGCCTGAGGTTAGAGAGGGGATATGGTAGCTTTCTTTCAATATTTGATGGGTTACCATGTGGAAGAGTGATTAGGTTTGTTTTGCTTGCCCTAAAGGAGAGAACCATGATTAATGGGTAGAAGTTGTGGAGAATCTGGAGAGGCAGATTTTGGTTCCACACAAGAAAAAAAGACAGTAAAACATCCTAACAATGAGAGCTCATCCAAAATATCCATTTAGGCTGCCTTGAAAGGCAGTTTAAGGATCTCCTTCCCTGGAAGTCTTATAAGCTACTTGAGGGCAGGGATTTTGTCTCTGTGCTTAGCACAGTGCCTGCCATATGGTGGGTGCTTGTTAAAAGTTTGTTGATTGTTTCTTAAGGATGTCATGGTCTAATAGTGGGTCAGAGAATGAGGGTTTGAGTCTTCACTCCATCACTTACTACTTAAGAACAAGTCACTTAATCTTTCTGAGATTTATTTTCCTTATCTTTAAAGGAGTGTTGGAAGAGGTGACTTCTAAGCAGAGATGTGCTGATACCAGCTCTAATTTGCTCTTCAGAGCTGATTGTTAAATTTTCAGTGAGAGGACTCATGCCACAGACATTGACAAACATATATATTAGGACTTGACTTATGTTGACTGGCAAGACATAAGAAAGTGATCAAGAAAATGATCGTAATGCAGATTAAACTAAAGTGTGTGGAGTTGTTTTGGAGAGCCCCAAACTCATTGGTTGTTAAGCCAAACTCTGGTTTTGGTGGTTAAACAGTCACCAACCCACTCCTGACTCTAGGATCCCCTTCCCACTTTAAATCAATGATTCTATGATGTAGTAGAGGAGATAGAGCTATGAAGAGGTAATTTGACCCAGATGATTTCTTAAGGTCCCTTCATATCAAATGAAAATGCTTTGCAAATCTTTAAGTGCTATATAATTGCTAATTGTTATTCCATCTCTAATATAGTCCTGGGACTTGTGTTTGGTATCTTAAAGTTAGGTGCCTTGAAAAAAATAACCTGATTGAATGGCTAAACAAACTGTGGTAAGTGAATGTAATGGAATATTGCTACATTGTAAGACATGACAAATATGATGAACATAGAGAAACATGGAAAGACTTAAGTCAACTGTTGCAAAGTGAAGTACTCAGAGTCAAGAGAACAATATACATAATGACTACAGCAATGTAAATAGGTGGAGTTGTGAACTGATCCAACCATTCTGGAGAGCAATTGAAACTATGTCCAAAGGACTATGAAACAGTACATCCTCTTTACCTAGCAATAGGACTACTGGGTCTGTATCCCAAAAAGATCAAAGAAAAAGGAAAAGGACCAAAAATATTTATAGCAGCTCTTTTTGTGGTGGCAAAAAGTAGGAAATTGAGGGGATACCCATCAATTGGGGAATGGCTGAACAAGATGTGGTTTATGATTGTGATGGAATACCATTGTGCCATGAGAAATGATGAGCAGAATGGTTTCAGAAAAACTTGGAAAGACTTCCACGAACTGATTCAAGGCGAAGTGAGCATAATGAGTAGGACATTGTTTAAAGTAACGGAAATATGGTACAATAAACAACTGTGAATGACTTTGCTATTGTCAGCAGTACAAAGATCCAAGACAATTCTGAAGGACTTATGATGACAAATGCTATTCGCCTTTAGAGAAAGAACTGATAGAATGCAAATGAATATCAAAGCATACATTTTTAAACTTTATTTTTCTTGATTTGTTTTTGGTGTGTATTTTCTTTCACAATTTGACTAGTATGGAAATATGTTTTTCATGACTGCACATACATAACCTTTATAGAGTTGTTTGCCTTCTCAGTGAAGGGGTAGGGGAGAGAGAGAGTGGGAGAGAATTTGGAACACAAAATTGTAAAAAACAAAGGTTAAAATTGTTTTTATACATAAATAGAAAGTAAAATATTAAAAAAGAAAAGAACAGTGTAAATAGAAAGAATTTCCTCAAAACAATAAAAAAATGAAAGTTTAAAAATTAAAAAGAACAAGTATGGCTCCAAAGAAGAGAAATGATAAGAAACTTCCTCCCTATTTCTTTGCAGAGATGGGAAGTCCATGGAGGTGGTACTCACACTTGAGACTTTTTGGATGTATGGATTGATTTTGCTGATTCTCTTCCTCTTTTTTTTTTTTAAAGAATTATTAATTATATGGGATGGCTCTTTAAAGGGTAGGAGAATAAGGATACTATGGAAAATTCTGAATAAGTAGAAAACAAGAGATGTCAATAAAATTTTATTTTAAAATTATGCTTCACAGGGAGAAATGGAGTCTCATTCTTTATGATGAAGGTATCTCCCACATGAGTGTCCAAGGGCAAAACTCATGACCATCATTTACAGTCTAGAGGATTCATCTGTCATTGGAAGAGGTGTTATTCCAATAATATTATTAATAATAAGTATATAACTATGAATTTGGTGATAAAACAACACAATATACAAATTGTACAAAGCAATAGCAACACTTATACAACACTTTTATGGTTTGCAAGATGCTTTACCCATATCTACTTATTTGATCCTCCCAACAAACCTGTGAGTCAGGTGCTATGACAACCCACATTTTACAGATGAAATTGAGACAGATCTCAGTTAAATGACTTATTGAGGGTAACATAGCAAATTAGTATGTGGCAGAATTTGAACTCAGGTGTTTCTGAGGTCACATTCAGTGCTCTATCCACTATACCACCTGGCTACTTTTAGTGTGTCTGTCTCTCTTTCCTTGTCTCTCTTTGACTTTCTCTCTCTGTCTTTGTGTTTCTCTTCCTCTATCTCTATCAGTCTATCTCTGTCACTCTGTCTCTCCCTCTCTTTCTCTCTCTGTCTTTGTATCTCCCTCTATCTCTGTCATTTTGTCTCTCTCTGTAGCTGTGTCTACTTGTCTGTTTGTCTGTCTGTCTGTGTCTCTGTCTGTCTGTGTCTATGTCTGTCTGTCTCTCTGTCTTTGTGTCTCTTTCCCTCTATCTCTGTCATTTTGTCTCTCTCCCTGTGGCTGTGTCTACCTGTCTATCTGTTTGTCTGTCTGTCTGTGTCTGTCTGTGTCTCTGTCTGTCTGTGTCTCTCTGTCTCTGTCTGTCTGTCTGTCTGTCTCTCTCACTCTCTCCCTCTCTCTCTCTCTCTCTCTCTCACACACACACACACACACACACACACACACACACACACACACACAC
>NW_027187313.1:6308126-6314033 GCF_028583685.1 Petaurus breviceps papuanus | reverse complement strand
ACACACACACACACACACACACACACACACACACACACACACACACAGAAGGGTCTCATCCTCCTACCAGGGCTCCTTCCCCCTAAACATAGCTCCTAAGGTCCTGGTAGATCCAATGTTACTCCTAGAACCCAAAGCCTCTGCTTTAACTGCCTACCCAGTCAGTGTCCTCATGGCATCCAAAGCATCACCTGGGAAAGTACTCTGCTTAATCTGAATTTAAATGGAACGATGAAATGACTGAGGGCTCTTGGCCCTTATACCTCCTCTTAACATGACTGGCTCCTGCTAACTAACCAGAGGGCTTGTGATGCTGCCGGTCCACAGAATGGCTCCTCGCCTCACTGTCCTGCCCTTCCTCTCCACATGACCCCCTCCAGGAGTGGGAGCATGGCCTTGCAGAGGGAATGAAACAGCAGATGCTTCACAGCTGCCGGTCCACAGTGTAACTGGCAACAGAAAACCGTGCTGTGTTGAATGGAGGCTGCCGGAAGAGTTTCTAGGTAGCAGAATGTAATTGCTCCTGATTGGAATTTGCCTGGGCCACCAGCCAATCCCATCCCCATCTTTTTGGGCTAAACATCAAGAGTTTCCTTTTATATGTGGCTGCCTGGTGGTGAGCTCTCTCCTGCTTTATTGCTTCTCCAACCCCTTATCTGAGAACAGCACACAGAAAAGCCGCCTCCCAAGCAAATGTCATCTTGCAATAAAGAAATGAGCATGAGACTTGGGTTGCTCATATGGGGCAAGGCAGGTGAGAGCCAAGGCCGACACTCAAGAATCAGAGAGGAAATGTCATTTGCAGCATCTATTCATAGGATTATAGATTTAGAACTGGAAGGCACTTTAGAGGTTATCTGCCTCAACCCCTTCCCCTGGTTATAAGATGAGCAAAACTGTAAGATGAGGACCAGAGAGATAAAACTCCCTGCCCAGGAAGTAAGGATAGCAGAGCAGGTTCTCTGATTTCAGACCTAGCGTTCTGGATTCTCTTCTGTAGACATCATTCTTAAAATGGGTCTTAGGCAATGGGATGGAGAGGGAAAGGAGGGAGGGGAGATCAATGGGAAGAAATTAAGGGCTTTGTATCTAGTAAACACAGCTAAGTCCTGGGTTCTCTATCCTCTCCTGGGACTGCCCAGCATATTCAGAAAGTACTTCAAAATGACTAAAAGATTTATTCATATGATGAATGACTCTACCAACCCACAGGGCAAGGCCTCTATACCCAAAATATAATTTTAGTGAGTTGCTGTGGCCCTCAAAAAATTCAACCCTCGTTAGCCAACTTTTTGCCAGCAAGGCTCTCTGAATATAGTTAGGCTTCTCCTGGGAAGGCAGGTACACAGTTCATTGCCATATGTGGAGTCCCTTCAGCTTGGTAGAGCCTGAGATGACTCACTCTCTGGTGGCACAGCCCCTTAGAACTTAGGATTGTCTTTGTACCACGAGTCATCAGAACAGAATTTCAGCAGAGGTCATAGGATCAGAGATTTTGAGCTAGAACTCACTATAGAGGCCATTAAGCTTCCTTGTGCAGATGAAGAAATTGAGGCAGGCAGTAGTTAACTTGCCCCAAATCATAGAGCTAGTAAATTTCTGAGGCAGGGTTTGAGCTGAAATGTTCCTAACTCCAAGTCCACCAACAAATCAAGTCCAACAGCACCCTACCACTCTCCTTTCTAAGAAGAGGTGAATAAGCTAGATTTTTTTTGTTTACTTGTTTTCTTTTTTTAATTCAACTCAATATCATGGCATTGACTGGTGGTATGGGTGCAGCTGAGAGACACTGGGATGGACACTGACATGTCAAAATCCCACAATTTTAATGTTCAGGGCTCCTTGCCCGACTAGTCTGACTGGATGACCTCTGTTTGATTTGTATACCTATTTTATATGTCTATATACCCATGGTCATGTAAAAATTTCTTGGGCAAAAAGGGATCACAAGCAGAAAATGTTTAAGAAGTCCTGTCTTATAGAAAGACTTACCCAACCCCTCTTAATTCTAGTGTCTTCCTTTGAGTATTTCCTATTTATCCTGTGGATAGCTTATTTGTATATATTTGTTTGCATGTTATCTCTCCCATTGGACTGTAAAACCCTTGATGGCATGGACTACCTTTGACCTTTTTTTTCATCACCAGCACTTAGTACAGTGCCTGGAACCCAGCAGGCACTTCCTATTCATTGACTGGCTCTGAATTTGTAGGATGTGGGTTCATATTCTGCCTCTGATGCTTTTTACCCATGTATCCTCGGGCAAATCATTTAATCTCCCTGCACAATGATAGATATCCACTGGGGTTCCCTCCATCTCTAGATCCATTGTTCTGCCATCCCTCTTATTTTCTATTTTTTGATATCAAGATTGTACCTATACTTCAGGAAAAACCCGGTAATTCATTTATTTTTTCTGGTGATCTGGTTCCCTAAGCAGTCCTGTTTTCCTTTCTCCATCAATTTTTCTCCCCATCTGTCCCCATACCTGTTGTGAAGTGAGTGATGGTGGAAGTACTTTCATTGGTGCCTCGAATGGCACTGACAGAGACTTCATAGTGGGAGCCAGGTCTTAAGGCTTGGACAGAATACTGACTCAGAGGAGGCTGCAGCCTGAAGGTGGTCCTACCGCCCTCTCCATCGACCAGCCCGTATTTCAGGAGAATGAAATCAACTTTGGCTCGAGGTGGGGTCCACTCCACGAAGGCCACAGTGTCTGAGACATCTCGAACTAAGATCTGTGTGGGTCCATCAATGACTAAGTGAAAAACAAAATGGTGGGAGAAAAATGGATGGGGAGTAAATGCACTTTTGATTAAAAAAAATTCCTGACACAGCACCTCCATGCAGTTATCCCTGTGCACACTCATGCCTATGAGGTAGGTAGAATGAAGGCAGGTGTTGTTCCCTATACTTTATAGATGGGGAAAGTAAGGCCCAGGGAGAGTGAAGTGATATCCTTGAGATTTCCTAGTAAGACAATGCTTAACCTGGTACTAGAACTCAACTTTCTCTAAACCTAGTTTTTTTTCCCATTAGATTGTGATATTTGTATTCATAGTATCATAGATTTGAGTTGGAAAGAGTCTTAGAGGTTGTCAAGTTCAATCCCTTCATTTTATAGAGGAGGAACTGAGTCTAAGAAAGGTGAAATAACTTGCCCAGGGTCACACAAATAGTCAGAGTCTTAAGCAAAATTTTAACCCAAGTCTTTCTGACTTTGATTCTAGCTATCTATATGTTTGCTTTGGATGTCCTGGCCCTGGGAAGGAAAGGGCATCTGTTACCTTGAGCTAGCCAATTATGTCTCTGCCTAGCAGTAAAGACAAAAGGACCATGCAATGTCCACACCTGTTTAGACTTTTGCCTAGCTCTCATCATCTCCAAGAGCCTTGAGGAAATACTTATGAAGCGGCCAGCCCAATCCAAACATCTATGATTTTCAGATTGGCCGCCCAGGGGAACTTTAGTTCTGACCAGTAAATATCCCTGCTCAGCTGTATGAGCCACACAGCAGTCATGAGGACTAAAAGCACGAAGAAGGCAATGGACTTTGATAGATCTTTGCATTGACTGACATGAAATATGCCCTGTTGAAAAATGGCAGCTGGTGAAAGAGGTCCTTCTCCACGATGCTTTACTGCTGCAAAGGCAGCTCTGGATTATTTCCGTTGTTCACTCGTTTGACCATGTTATTGGACCAGAAAGACATCACTGGCACATACCGTGTTTCCCCGATAATAAGACACTGAATTATTATTTTTTTTGGAAAGAAAAACATCAGAGGGCTTATTTTCAGGGGAGGGCTTATGTTGTCCTGCCTCAGCTCTCCTCCGCGGCAGTGCTCTCAATGGTGCCAGCAAGCAAATCACTGGGGAAGAACAGGATGACGCGCTCACTGTTGCAGCTCTGATTGGATGCAGCTCGGAGCGCGGCATGCGTTTCACCCGGGGGGGGGACGGTGCATACAGAGGGTACCGTAATGTAGCGTGTAGCGCAGGGGATCACCTTCACTACAGTAGCAATCTCAATAGGGCTTATTTTCGAGGGAGGGCTTATTTTAGAGGAATCTTACACAGTAAGGGGAGGGCTTATTTTCGGGATAGGTCTTATTATCGGTTAACATGGTAGTGAGCCTTTTCCAAGTCCTTGGTCTTCACCTTGCATATGTAAGGCAGTATCAAGACTCCTGTAGTGCATCTGGACCAGACTAGGCTGGGGAGAACACATCTTGATATAGAATTACCCTAAAATAATCAACTGGCTTTGGATTAGCACCAGTCATTCAGATCCAGGAGTTCTGCTCTGGTCAGATTGAATTGGATGGGGGGAGGGTAGCAGGATAGGAAGGGTAGTGGGAAGAAAAGAGACTAGCATTTTCTAATCAAGCTGAGATTTATTGTTTGGTCTGCCCTAGGCTTGCTCAGAAGTAGACTGATTTACTTAGTTGGCTACAGTATGAAATGTATCCTATAAGCAGGGGCGTGTTAGAGCCAAGTCCAATGGGGCTCAGGAGAGCAGATTGCTAAATTTTCAGTGTTAGCATTTAGACGTCTGAAGTCGGCAAATGCTACAAAGCAGAGTTTGATTTATTTTTTGTTGATAGTTTAAATTTAAGAAAGCGATGGACAAAATATTAAGAATGCAGATTAAACTCAAAAATATATCATGCATACATTTTTTTCCAGAGAGCTGGTACATATTTACCAGCACACCCCTTCCAGAAGGACTGCACATCTTGTATCTTACATCTTACGAGTCCTTTGGCCTCAAGCAGGTTTAGTCTTGGGGACCCTGTGAGGCTGGGTTTGACCTGTGCTCTAAGGTTTGACTGAAATGGAAATTGTCAGCTTGTTCTGGTGCCCCTGAGGTGAGGCCCCATGGATCATTGATGTGTGGGTTATTTTTTTAATATCACATCCATCTCTAGCCATGGAAGCAAGGGATCTAGGTTTTCTTCCCACATAAAGTACTTTGCAATCCCTGAAGAGTTATCTGAATGTATTATGCCACCATTGATACTACTTTGAACTACTTTGGCCTCTTCTGCCTCGTTTACTCCACTCATGAAATGGGGGTGAGTGGGTGGGAAATCTATACTGGCCACCAATTTGCCTCACAGGCGATTATCACAGATGAAGAAGGGACCTCAGAGGTCATTCAGTCCAAACCCCCCCCCCCCCCATTTTATAGATGAGAAAACTGAGGCCCATGGAGTTTAAGTGACTTGCTCCAGGTCACACAGGTAGCAAGTACTGGAGGAAAGATTTGAACACAGGTTCTCTGCCTTCAGAGCTCATACTCCATCTACCGTGACATGAGTTTTAAAGTGACAGTAAACATGAGATCCTTGGGGAGAATAATGGTGGCATTAAGACTCAAATTATTACATGAAACTTTTGTCCTTCAACCCCTTAAATCCACAAAACCTTATTTTAACAACTAACCTTATTAGAATGAGATCATGTTGCACAGAGAGCTCTCTCAGCAGGTGGTCTTGTCATTTGCATTCACAAAGTGGTTTGTATTGAAAAAAGGTTGCCTGAATGTCTGATAACAGTTCAGTGCTTTGCAGGGGATTCTTGGTACAGGTTAGACCATGGCAGAGGGAAAAAACAAAAAACCCCGAAACATTTCCTAAAGGCATCAGACCATGTTGGCTGAGATTTGGCTACCTCTTCAGTAGTTACCCCTCAGATCCTGGCCTTGGGGTGACCATCCTTGGGATGACCTTTGCAGTGATGTCACATTGCAACCCAGGAAAAACAAATTGATCTTCAATTTGACCTCATACCTCCAACTGAATTCTCAGAAAGGAAACTTGGATGGATGATTCCTTCCTCCCATTTCCCCACTTCGCCCTTCCTTCCTTCCTTCCTTCCTTCCTTCCTTCCTTCCTTCCTTCCT
>NW_027187313.1:6252408-6308116 GCF_028583685.1 Petaurus breviceps papuanus | reverse complement strand
CTTCCTTCCTTCCTTCCTTCCTTCCTTCCTTCCTTCCTTCCTTCCTTTCTTTCTTCCTTCCTTCCTTTCTTTCTTCCTTTCCTTCCTTCTTTCTCTTTCTTTTTTCCTACCTCCTCTCCTTTTCTTCCTTTCTTTTTTTCTTTCTCTCTCTCTTTCTTATTTCAATGACTTTTGATTTAACCAAATTTATAATGAGCAGAAAGTCATTTTAAAAGTAATCTTAAGGGACTTCTAAACCAAGGACAGCTAAAGAATTTGCATGAAACAATAAGATTGAGACAGGATTTGGCCCTATTTTCTAAGATCTTAAAACTCCTTTAAAGAAAGGGCATGGGGCAGCTAGATGGCAGTAAATAGAGTACTGGTCCTGGAGTCAGGAGGACCTGAGTTCAAATCTCCCTTCAAGACACTTGATCACACTTACTAGCTGTGTGACCTTGGGCAAGTCACTTAACCCCAATTGCCTTGCCTCCCCTCTCCAAAAAAGCAAAAAATAAAAGAAGAAAGGGCCTATATGACTCTAATGTATATAGCTATTTTATATCTTCACAGTCACTCAGTAGGTATTTATTAAGTGTCTATTATTTGCAGGGCTCTATAAGAAGCACTGGATATAGATACAAAGAAAGAAAAAAGACAAATCTCTGCTCTCAAACTCACAATCTAATGGAGGAAGACAGCTTTCAAATTACTAGATACAAGCCATTCATCTATATAGTATATCTATCTATCTATCTATCTATCTATCTATCTATCTATCTATCTATCTATCTATCTATCTATCATCTATCTATCTATCTATCTATCTATCTATCTATCTATCTATCTATCTATCTATCTATCTATAGACACATACACATATGGTATATGTGTGTATACACACACAGACATATATATGATAGGAAAAACAAACAGAAGGAGGGCACTAGAACTAAGAGGGACCATGGAAGTCTTCCTGTAGAAGGTTTGACTTTAGTTGGGACTTGAAGGAAGCCAGGGAAAATTCTCCCCATCAGACTATGAGCTCCTTGAGAGCAGGGTAGTCTTTTGCGTTTCTTTGTATATCTGACACTTAGCACAATGCTTGACATTTAGTAGGAGCTTAATAATGCTTTTTGTTGTTATTTGGTCTATAGGCTTCTTCAACTCCTAAAGCATTTTTTATGCTAAACAGCAGGTTGGATTTTGAGGCACGAAGTCTGTGGAATTTAGCTAAGAATGACCTATAAATGTTACCATAGTGGGTGGTAAAACTAAGTTCAGGTAGGTCAGGTGTGCCTTTAGGCAAAGCCATAATGAGCCATTTTGGTGCCTTGTGCAGAAAGAGTAGACTCTGGGACTTGGTTCTCAAAACAAAGACTGTGATTTGCTAGAGTTCATGGACAGACACCCTGAGTCCAATGCTGGGAAAGTGGGATGTTGGCAGGAAACAGTGGAGCCACAAACAAATTGACTTGAGGTGCAGCTTGGTTGTAGGTCAGGAAGGATGACCAACTTGAATCTTCCAATTTTAAGTGATTGCTGCTAATAAGGTGCTAAATTCAGTTGTTAATAGAACTGCATGAGTACTACAAATGATCTTTGGACAATTGCCCCAATCTTGTCATGTTTCTGTTTCTAGGGTCTAGACCATGGAATTGATTAAGTTTCTTGGGCATTGGAATTTTCCCTAGATTCCTGCTGGGCTAGGCAAACCCTGGACTAAGTCTGAATGACAGATTCAGGACTCAAAAATTCTTTGATTTGGAACTATATTGTAAGGGTTACCCACTAATCCACACAGTTAGTCTAAGGTCATTTTATGACCCAGTTAGTTCTTGCTCTAAGGGTAAGGTACTAGGCATCAATTTGGAAAATGGAGCTAGTTCAATAGTTAAACTCTTTTGGTGAGCTCGCCTTTGTGAGACTGAGGAATGTGTTCGACTAATTTTTCTTGAGTGTTTGAAAAGGTCAGAGTCTCTAATGCTGGAGGCAGAAAGCCTGGATTTTATTCTATTTTCTGCTTCTAACTAGACAAGCTATTTCATCTTTGTGTCTCAGTTTTCCTTATCTATAAAATGGGAGCAAAATAGTTAACATCAGAGTATATTTTTAACCCTTAGATAATTTTTAATTTATAATTATAATATATATTATATTATATATCATTTAATATAATAATATATAATTATAATAAGTATAATAATTTAAACCTTAGATAATTTTGAATAATGCCATGTGAATGGTAAATGTCTTTCTCCATCTGCCCCCCAACATGAAAGTCACACTTATCAAGTAGGAAAAGAGTCACTTAAAGTAGTCAAATGGGCAACTTACCTAACTCTGCCAATATAACAAATGGGGATGGGATAAACCAGTGAGAGAATAATGTCATTTCACCTCCAATATCAACTAAGTTCCCACTGAGCTGGTTCTAATAGTAAGTGCCTTGTTCAATTTGACTCCCTCTCCCATTTCCTCCTTTTCTAAAGGGGGCAAGTAAGTTCTTTTATGACTGAGAACAGAACCAGGAAATATTGGAAAGGAATATTTTTATCTCCCAGGTTCCAACCTGTTATTTTTTGGGGGGGGGGGCAGGATAGAAATGGAGTCTAGTCAACTAGTCAGGGAAGGAGTATGGACGTCAGTTTTTCATTTGTTTATTTATTTATTTTTTGGACAGGACCTGTGATTTCACTCAAAGGAATAGTTTCCCATGAGGAAACTATTGCTACAGTTGGGGAATTCCTCTGCTTCCTGTAGTTTTAGAGAGTCACATGCAGCACTAAAAATTATGACTTGTCCAGTATTACATTACCATTACATGTTAGAGAGAGGACATGAACCCAGATCTTCCTGCCTTTGACCCTTGGGTACTCTTTATATCCAATTTATTACCTTCCTTAGTCTCTGTAGAATTTCACAAGAGTCCTTTGGGTAAGGCAACAGGTTCCTATTATAAACAGAATAGTCTACATTGACATTTCTAGGGTCAGCTCCTATGTTGCCAGAAGGGTAAGTCAGGGAGTAGAAGTAACTTACGGGTTGAGATGCTGGCTGATGTTGGGGGGCTCCGTGCTTGATCTTTGAGAGCCACAACATTAACGATGTACTCCTCCCCTGGCTTTAGCCCTGTCTGGTTGAAGGATGTGACATCACTAGGGAGTTGGGCAATCACTCCCCCTTCATTGTTCTGGGAGATTCAAAAAGGAAAGAAAAAGAAACATCACTGGCAGAGAAGGTTTGTATGAGTTCAGAATATGGTAGACCAATGTCTGGTGATCTCCAATCTGGTTATGTAGAGAGTTGTATGCCTGGAGCCAGTACCCATTTCCATCAGGCTTAAGTGTGATACAAACTGACTACAGCTTGTTTGAAGTTTTAATAAGTGAACTGTCAATTAAAAAATATTTCTTTGCTTCTTCATGAATTAGTTGAGTTTGTCAATGGAAATTAGTCATAATGTGATATAGAATGAACTTTGCCACAGACAAAATGGTGATGTTGGGTAGCATCATCAGGTTTTGTTGACATTCTACCCTTAATCATGAAGAACATGCCCTTGGCTATTTAGAGGAGATCGTTTCTCTCTCTCCTCTCTCTCTCTCTCTCTCTCTCTCTCTCTCTCTCTCTCTCTCTCTCTCTCTCTCTCTCTCTCTCTCTCACTCTCTCTCTCTCTCTCTCAAACATATTTCAAAGAAGGAAAGATATTCACATTATTTTATACCAGCAGGAACTATTATTTTGCTATATCTGGATTTTCTCTTGGAGTTAAATCAGATGTGAATCTGTCAATGTCTTGTTTCCCCTTCAGTCAGAGTTAGAGCTTAGTGACATGATTTACTCCAACATGCTAATACAAAATGGGAGCAGGGTGAGAACAAAGATTAAGATGAAGGGGAAAGGGAGTAGGAGAACAGATAGAAGAGGCAAAAAAAAGAACATATGGGGATGGATTTTCTCCCCTTTGTCCGAGAGGTGTTTCCTATGTACTTTGCTAGATATAATGGAGGCACTGTCTTCTCTGTTCCCCATTTCTTCATTCATCAGTCCATCCACTTTGGTGTTTGGTGGCAGCAGAGAAGTGCTAACCTACTAACACAACCTAAGCTTCTACAGTTGTGCCTTCTACACTGACTGGATCCAAGCAACGTCACTTTTAATGCAGGGGCTCCACACTCAGAAATTTTCACAAAACACTCATACTGACTTTCAATAACATTACATTATTTTCTCCCCTCCAACTCACATCACTCTGCATTAACTCAATCAGCCTGTACACACACACTCACCCATCATTCATTCTCCATTCTCAATACCCTTGGCTAGGCAGAACTAGAGGGTAAGTCTTGCATTGCCATGGTAAACAATTATCACCACCATCTTCCATGCACACTTGGCTTCTTTTCAAGTCAGTCATCCCTAGAACTGAATGCAGAGAATACCGCAGATACAACTTATAGAACTACTCTTAAAAAGTTCATGTGACTTAAGTCTTCCAAGGGGAAAATGAAAGGGTTATCACGTGAATGATAGAATGTTTATTCTTCAAGATCACTGGATCCTGCCTTGATCCTACCCTTTTGTTTAGGGCTGGGCATAGAGGAAGCTGCACAGAATTTTGTCTCTGTGTAGCAGCAGGGTGATATGATTTCCCCCTCTTTGCAAAAGAGCACTTCCATGTATCCTTCTTTAGAATGGCATGTGGCCAAGTTGCCTGTTGCTTTTTTCCTTCTTCATTCCTTAAATTTTTAAATTATCTTTTGTTTTCAAAATTTTCTGCATTTCTAACATGTCTATCCCCTCTTTCACCCATTAAGCTATCCCTTGTAGCAAAAAATAAGAGAGAAAAAAGGGAGAAGAAGCAGTTTGGCAAAATTAGCCAACGCATCTAATAGCATATTCAATATTGTGCTCTCATAGTCTTCCACTTCTGCGAAGAAGGGGAAAGGTGAATTTTCTCAACTCTTGTCCGAGGCCAATTTTGGTCACTATGATTAATATAAATACATTCCTTTAAAAATTCATTTCTCATAAAATAAAATTTCATAATAAATTAATCATTGGTCATGATGTAAACATGTCATCAACCCACCTTAGAGAGAGAGGCAGTATGGCCCAGTGGAAAGAACATTGAAATAGGAGTCAGGAGATTTGAGTTCTTGTCTTGGCACTGATACTAACTAGCTGTGTGACAGTCCCTTACCTTCTGTCAGCTTCAGTTTTCAGGTCTGTAAAAATGAGGGGGTTACTGTACTAAGAGCTCTCTGGCGTTCTTTCTGACTCTAAAATTCTGTGATTCTAAGGGTTTCAAAGGCACTCAAAGCTGAAATCAAGAAACTTTTGACTAGAATGTACAATTATTCATTAGAAATAGTTTTTGAGTCAAATGGGGTGAGGATACAGTAATTTGTTTGCAACTACTCCCCAGTTTGGACGGAGGAAGAGGAGAAAGGGGATATGATTGACATTTATAAAAACTATAATGGATGACATCATTCTCTGAAGGTTAGGTCTATAACCCTACCCTAGACTATAACTCTGGATAGATTGAACACACGTGGTTCCCCCACCCATGGGAAATCTTCAAGAAAAGACTATGTGGTCATTTGTTGGGAATGGGCTGCAGGACATTATTTGGGGGGCACACAGAACCTAGATGACCACTAGACTACCTTCTAAATCTAAAATTCTATGATCCCATACTTTTTCACCAGACACCAAAAACTAGAGGGTACCTCTTGGAACTTATTAAAAAACTATTTTTCCAGTGGGCAGTAAACTTATGGAACTCATTACCCTCAGAGAGTACAGGTAGAAAATATAAAAAGGTTCAAGAAAAGTTTAGCTAAATTCATGACGGAGTTCTAATGGGTTATTAAAGAAGCTAGAGATGTTCGGGTCATGTAACCTTTAGAGAATGATATTATGGAAGATAACTATGCTTTCCCATTAAGTATCCCTCAGTGTTACTGGTACATATAGAATACAGCATGGCTGGATGGGGCAGGAGTCTGACTGAATCTAGCCTTTCTTGCCCCCTAATGAAGAGCACCATTTTAATGAATGATTTTACTTTTTTGAATTGCTGTACCCACTTGATCCTGGAACTTTGGGAGAAAGCAACAGCTCTGTTGGATGTCTTCAGTCTTCTTCCTTTCACTCTCAGTTAGGTTGACCATATGTATTAATTTCATGCCTTAGATCAGTGGGACAAGTTTAAATCTGGTCCCCCGTGCCCAAAAATGTGTTCCTCTTTCAGTTCAATTTCTAGAAATGACCTTGTTGTCTCCTTCATTTTGCAGAGGGGGGCTACTTACCAATAATTTATCTTTATATAGCATTTTAAGGACTACCAAGTTTTTTTTCTCATAGCAATAGTACTTAGTGGGTAGTAAAACAATTATTACCATTTTAAAGAAAGGGAAACTGAGGCTCAGAGAGGCTAAATGACTTTTCAAAAAGGACACACAAATACTTAGTGGCAGAACTGGGACAAGAGCCCTAGTCTCCTGGGTCCAAGTCCAATATTTCTTCCACAAAAACCTCACTAGATGTAAATATATCAGTAGCACCATATTTTATTCAACCAAGAGAAATGCAGCTTGGCATGGTAGAAATGCCTCTGGAACAGGAGGAAGGAGACATAAATTCTACTCTTGGTTCTGCCGCTAGCTAGCGATGCCAACTTTTAACCTCTCTGGGTTTTATTGCCTTTAGGCAACAACTTCTATGCAACTAACCCAATTCCAGGTGGAGAGTTAGCCTGAGGAAAAGGGCATCTAGCAGTCTAACCAAATGGTTGTTACCTTTGGGATGAAGCTGATCTCCCACCCATCGAAGGAGAAGGAGAAGGGTTCCCACTGCACCTCCACGGTGGTCTCTGTGATAGTCTTGAATTGCAGCCCTTGAGGGGTGGAGAGATCTGGAATACAGCAATGTGAGTGACGGCTTCATGGGTAACCCTGATGAGTCCATGGATCAGCCACAGAGCATTAAATTCAGCCTCTTCTCAGGAGACTGCCCTCCACCCCATACATCCCAGAGAATGTGCAGGGAAATCTTAAGCTACCATACTGACAGAGAATCTATACACTCAATTATAAGCCCCTTCCTCATCGTGGACTTTGGTCTTATTTTAATTAATATATGAATAATTGAATACATACTCTAACAAATGATTTTCCTATACTTTCTAGTATAAAATAGTTTAATCACTCAAAAGAAAAAAGTCACATTTAACCCCTCTTTCAGTGGTTAAATCTTTGTTTTCACATAGTGCCCTTTCTCCAAGAAGATCCCTATGTTTTCCCAAAGTCCTCTTCTGAACCTTCCTCACATGCCCAGGGGCACAGATAGGACAAGTTCGTGTCCCCACGTTGTGCACACAAACATTAAGACTTGAGGTGAGTTGGCCAAATGTACAGAGGTAAATAAATCAGCAGCCCAGCTAAGACCGGTTGATTTCTTTTTTTATGAAATAAATGCTTTTTTAACACTAACATTGAATATTTTGTTTTGTTCAGAAGAGAGAGACAAGAAGAAGGGAGGATATTCCAGTGCTTTCAGTAACAGCCAACTTCTTCGGGGGAAAATGTAAACATTAAAACAAAAATAAGAATATTTTCAAAAAGCAAGTTTTATCTTTCCTTCCCCAGTGTTTTCTTTCCTCACCTCATGTTCTTTCCCTCTCTCATGAACACTTTATCTTCATTCTTTCTCTTTTTTTTTTTTTTTTAGCCTCTAGCATTCTCTTTTCCTCTTGTATCTCTCAGTCTTTCTTCAGTTTCCCTCCAGCCTTTCCCTCTCTCTCCCTCCCACTTTCTGTGCTCAGCCCAGGTGACAATATACTTTTTAGAACGCTGTTTCAATTATCCATCCTGACCTGTGGCAGCCCTTACTTGGCTATGTTCTCCAGGGTTCTTGCCCCCATTTTGGCTGTTGCCTCCTGGGATAATCCCCTAGGATAACTAACAGTGTCTTCTTTTCTCTGTTTGGGTACCTTCTCTTGCAGCTTGCCTGAGAAGGAGCAAGGTTGGTTCTTAACCATTGGAAGGCTTGTCAATGGAGATTACATAATTTTGTCTTTGCCACCTAGGAGCACGCTTAAGGGGATACCCTGAGTTGGTATAACAAACCCTGAGAAGGATGGAGACTTCATGGCTTTATACAATTATAGATCAGAGAGGAGACATTTGGGAGTCCTGCCAGGGTATCCAGAGTGGTGAGTCATCTATGAGCAAGGTGGGAAAAACAGCAGATGGTAACCTACCTTTGTAACGCTATCATGCAGGAGATTTTAAACTGGTTCTTGGGCACCAGAGGAATTAGTAAAAGGTCAAACACAAACAAAGATAATTATAGACAGATGTACACATAAAGTCAGCTTCCATCTGGGGGCATCCTCTATTGTAACTTGAAGGTTATTAGTCACACGAATGAATTATTGAATCTGTTTGTGAACTCTGTCTGGGGTGATTTTTTTCTCCTGTCTTGATGGCTCAGTTTTTAGTCCTTTCTGAAGGTTGGGGAAACAGGTAACATTTCCAAGTCTACTTGGCCCCATAAAGCTGAACTAGGAGCAATGTGTGTGTGGGGAGGGGGGGCGGGGGAGGGAAGGGAGGGAGATGAAAAGAGGCAGATGTAAGTTCGATATAGAAAACACTTTCTAACCATTAGAGCTACACAAAAGGGGAATAGGCTGCCTTGAAAGGTTGTCTCAAGCCTCGATGGCCACTCTTTGAGGAATTTTATAGAGGGGATTTTGTAAAGGTATGGGTTCAACTGTGGGGTTCCTTTGCATGCTAAGATTCTCTACTTCTGTGAAATTCCTTCTTTTCCTGACTAGCCAAAAATTTCATATCCTTCAAATCCCAGTTCAGATACCATCTCCTTTAAGAAAACTTCCATCATTACTTGATCCCCCCTTTTCTCTTTTTTATTCTGAACTCCTATTGTATTTATAAAGTATAATAATGTATGCAGTATTTAATTATATACTTCCTCTTTCTCCCCTACTATTTCATGTTTCTTGGAAGAATTCTTCTGAGAGAGGACTGCACCCTTTCTTTTTATTTTCTTAGTATCCTTAGCACCCAACAAAATGTCTGGTGCATTGTGGGTGATTAATAAATGTTTATTGGTTGAATGATTGATTGATGTTACCTTTATCTCTAATACCAGATTATAAACTCTTCATGTGGATTATATTTAGATCTCTTTCAGTTACTAAGAGTTCTGGGTACTTAATTGGGATTCTCAAAGGAAGAGGAGGGGAGGGAATAAGCATTTATTAAATGCCTACAATGTACCAGGCACTGGGCTAAGCTCTTTATAAATATTATCTTCTTTGATCTTCACAATGACCCTGGGAGATAAGTGCTGTTATTACACCCATTTTACAGTTGAGGAAACTGAGGTAGACAGGAGTAAGTATCTTACCTAGTATCACAGAGCTAGTAAGTGCCTAAGGCTGGATTTGAATTTAGGTCTTCATGACTGCCTAATTAAGTCCTTGGGATGCTCTTGTGCCTGATCTGCAAATCTCTATCCAGCATCATCAACCTCTTGAACTTAAGGACTATATTTCATTTTGTCTTTGAAACCTCAGCACCTGACACAGGGCCTTGTACATAGCTGATACTAAATACATGTTTATTAATTACATTGAATTGTTGGGGAATATCTGGGTAATACCTGCCATCTAGTTTATTCTTTTGCTCCCATGATGCTGAATCTGTGAAAAAAAAATACAAATTTCAGCTTTCTTCACCTTCTACCCTTTGAGCCTCCTATTCCATCCAACTACTAAGTCATTTCTCTCTCTGCCAATTCATGGCCAAGTGATTTTTCTTCCTCATTATCTACTCTTTTTCAACCCCTTGAAATCTGACTCTTCTCTTTCCCACTCATTTGAAATCTCTCAAAGGTCACCAATAAGCTAACAATTGCCAAATCCAAAGATCTTTTGCAGTCACAGACTGAAAAAATGATATAATATCAGAGTTGAAAGGGGTCTAAGAGATCACCTAGATTAGAGGTATGAAACACTCAGACCATGGGCCATAACATTCCTTAGTGTGGTCTGAACCAGATTAAAATAAAATTGGGAAATATTTAATAAAATAAATAAAAACATGGATCAATTACTATATGGTTTTCTGAGTCAAAATGCAACCTACAGGCTTATGTATTGGCCCACATTTCTATTTGAATTTGATGCCACTGATCTAGAAATTACTCCTTCTTTTACAGATGAGGAAACTGTGGCCTGGAGACATGAAGTAATTTCATGGTTACATAGGTAGTGGTGGGGCTGACTCTTGAGGACCTCGTCTCCTTTTGCCCTCTCTGCAGCATTGATTATCATCATCTACCCTCCTCCTACTGGATTCTCTCTTCTCTCTTGGTCTCAGAGACACCATGATCTTTTACTTTTCCTCCTGCATCTTTAATCAGTCCACTAGATGCTCATCCTCTAACTGATTCCTTAAGGTGAATGTACCTTAAAGGTCTGTCCTTAACCTTTACTCTCTATACTCTCTTCTTTGGTAACTTCATTCATTCTTGCACATTCAGATGCTATCTCAGTTCAGACAGTTCCCCAGTATATGTCTCTCAGGCTGTACTTTCTTCTGAGCGCCAGACCTACATTTCCACTTGCCAATAGTATCTTTCCATCTGGTTGTCCCACAGAGATTTCAACTTTGTCATGCCTAAATCAATCTTATTACCTTCCCTTTTAGTTTTCTCCTCTTTCCAACTGACTTCCCTATTTCTGCCTGTGGAAATGCTATTCCTCCAGACTCCTGTGTTGGAAACCTTGGGGTTACTTCTGATTCTTCCCTTTCCCTCACTTCACATATCTAATCAACCACTAAATCTTATCTTTCCCACTTCTGTAATATTTATCACATATAAGCCATGTTCGCTATTTTACTGGCCCTCCTCCTCACATAGGTCCTCATTAACACTTGTCTGAACTATTGAAAAACCTTCCTAACCAGTATTCTCTCTCTGTCTCTCTGTTTCTCTCTGTCTCTGTCCATCTCTGCATCTCTCTCTCTCTCTTTTTCCTTCCTTCAATATCTATCCTTCTTGTCACTTTCATAATAATTCTCTCAGTGTTCTGGACACATCTCTTTCTCTGCTAAAGGAAAAAATCTTTAGTGACTCCTTATTGCTTACTGAGTCAAGTTTAGACTTCTATGACAGGTTCTCTATGATCAAGAAACACTCTACCTTTACATCCTTATTTCTTGCTATTTCCCTCCATTACACAGTGGGTAAAATGGACTTTCTGCTCCCTGAGCATACATACTCTGAACTTTCTCACCTCTATCTTTCTTTGGGCTGTTCCTGATGCCCAAAATGGCCTCTTCCACTCCCTTGAACACCTCCTCAAACATTCTGCACTCTTCTCAATCATTTCTCATGCTGTATTATGTAATATCTTTCCTGATGTTTGTATCTTCTACTAGACTGTTGTTTACATGAGGATGGGGGCATGTTTTCCATCTCCCTAATAATCTGCACTCTCATCTGACATAGCCTTTTGTATACATTAAGTATTTAGTGAATATCTGTTGAATGCATAAAAGACAAAATGTTTGTTGATGGTAAGAACATTTGAATTCTTGGATTCCATGATCTAAGCAGACAGACTAATTTTGGAAATCTCCTTAAATACTTTTAACTTAATGGAGTTTTGTAAAGATTAGTCTTCTCTTACAGAAACTTCTCCCTCCAGAATGGAGATAGTTTCAAGTATCCATGCAGAATTAGGAGTAGAAAAGATTACTAATCCCTAACCAACTTCTCTAGTAACACCACTGAAAATAAATATCAGGGAGGAATCACCACACTCCTGGCTGCCTACTTCCCTTTTCAGTCTCTCTGCTTGTCATTACTCACAAGATTCTGTTCTTTTGAGATTCCTTCCATCCAGCTATATTATACTACATAAATTGTTGTTGCAATATTTGATTGGCCTCCAAGTTATTCTGCCTCCTTTCTTAAGGACTTCAACTATTTGTTTGGTCTTCCTCTCTACTGTCTCTGTCTTCATACTCAGTGACTTTAGCATCCATAATTATTTCCCTCTTATAATACTCTAGGTTTTCTAGTTCATCGATTTCCTCATCTGCCATCTTTTTGCTCTGCCTCAGTCTTCCACAGGAATGGTACCAACATTCTACCCTTATTTCTTCAAACTTGACCATGATAATTCCCTGTTCACAAACATCCCAATCCATCTTCCACACACCTGCCAAAATAACCTTCCTAAGACAGAAAGAGGGTTGACTGTCATTTACCATCACCATAAATATTCAATAGCTTCCTACTGTCCTTAGGATTAAGTACAAGCTCTTTAATTCCATTTTGCTATCAGCTTCCATTTTGTGGGTGAGTTTATGGTCACATTCACAAGTATGATTATCAACTGTGTAAAACTCTTTAATTTATTTTTTTTAAAGCAATCAGGTTAAGTAACTTGCTCAAGGTTACACGGCCAGGTGTTTCTGGGTGGGTGCTAAGTATCTGAGCCTGGATTCGATCCCCAGGTCATCCCGACACTGGAGCCGGTGCTCTTACTCGCTGTGCTACCTGGCCACCCCAAAACTCTTTAATTTAGCATTTAATGACCTCCATAATCTGGGTCTAATCTACTTTTCTAGGGTTATTTCACATTATACCTGTTTACATACTCTATGCTCTATCTATACTTGACTACTAGCTCTTCCTCACATTTGACGTCCCATTTACTACCTGTGTACTTCTGCACAAGTTATGTCCTCCATGACTGGAATTAATGCTGTCCTCATCTAACTTTTTCAGAATAGCCACCTATTTTTAAGACTCAACTTAGGTATCAATCACCTCTTGCATGAGTCCATCTCTGATCCCAATTGTTAGTGCTCTCTCCTTCAGATTATCTTATATTTACTAATTTTTGTATATTCTCCTCCCCCCATTAGGATGTAAGCTCCTTGAGGATAGGAATAGTTTCATTTGTGCCTTGGTATCTTCTATGCCCAGAACAGTCCCTTATACAAAGAAGGATCTTAATAAATGAATTGAACTCTTGAAGCAATATAATTATTAGTTCCCTTGCAAAGAAAAATGGAGAGGAAGAGAATACAATACATACGAGTGGCCACCTTGGCAGTGGCAGGGAGGCTGAGGGTGTCACTAATGATAGCAAAGATGCTGATGTTGTAGGTTAGTCCTGGCTCCAGCTCCTTGATGGTGATAGCACTCCAATCCCCAGGCACTCGTTGCTGGAGCTGAAGACCTCCCAGGACCATTGGCTGGTAAGAGATCACATATTCTGTCACTGCCATCGGCCCGTCCCATTCCAGCTCAATGGACCTGTCGCTGATTGCGGCTACACGCAGGTCCTCGGGAGGGGCAACTGCCAGGAGGCAATACATAGACAATAGGAGGTCAGGGGATTGCTTCCCCTATCTCAGACACAACTTCATTCCTCTATTCTCTACGTATTTGCCATGACTTGTAGCATTTTTACTCATTATCTATGTGTGTCCGCCTTGGGTGAAGAGGAATGTCACCCAGTTGAAATCAAGGCTCCTTCCTTCTCTGCCCTGTGTGCTGTCTTGGGTGTTTACTGAAAAACGATTGATGGTGATTATATCTGGAAATTTTTGGCCCTGGGCCACGCTGGCTGCTGATAACCTTCTTCGGCCCTTTGACTTTGAGCCATCATCTTAGCTATCTTTAGTCTTTTTAGGTCAGCACTGAGGAGGCTTCAGTGATGCCTACGGCCACCAGAGGATCTGATGAAGGCAAATTGCTTGCCCTTTCAGCAGTGCATGCACCCTAAAAGGGTCATATTTCAAATTAATAAGAGATATTATTGGTCACTTGCTTTGTGATTATTAATTTCTAGTCCTGGTTTCTCCCTTGCACTCATCCTCAACTGCTGTCTAAAGATTAATGTTTCCTGAAGCATTCATGTACTATATTAATGAGGAATTAACACCAGCACCCTTAAAGAAACACAAAAAGGAATTAAGAACCTAACTAGGATGGACTTGTAAACTCCAACTGCCCACAGATTAAGCCAAAGATGAAAAATAAGTATTCAAAGGGCCATAATGAACAATTGCAACTTCTAAATGTAAATGGTGGGTTATTACTTCAATTAGTCTAATGGCCTTCTGGTTTTTTCCCTTTTTTCTCTGGAAGATTTCACATTGCCAGGACTTTCTATCCACTCTGTATTTGTAGACATGTGCCCCTAAAGTCATTTGCACTAGCAGAATGAGGGCCTCCTCACCCAATCTCGGATCCCTTTGACTTCCCTAAGGTAGAAGAGAGGTGTTAATGTTTTTAGCTTAATTGACAATCCTTAGTACCAAAATGGTTTGGTTTTCTTTTCTTCAACCTCATTCTTTCTGTAGAAGGGTATAGTTTTGCTTCCTTACCCTAATTTAGAATGAATAGAAAATATACCTATTTATGTACTGTTCTCTCCTATTAGAATGGAAACTCCTTGAGGGTAAGGGCTCCTTTTGCTTTGTCTTTGTATGACCCTATGCTTAGCAAAGCACCAGTCATGTGGTTAAGTACATAATAAACATTTATTGACTGTTTGACTGAAAGAGTTAATGGGGATATTGACTGTTAGCTCACATAAGTGAAAGAAAACAATCACTGCAACCTTGGCTGCTCTCATACATACCCCCAAAATAATTTGCATTGGCAGAATGAGGGTCTCCTCATCTAACTTCACACCCCTTTAGCTTCCCTAAGGTAGAAGAGAGATGTAAATAGTTTCAGCTTTATTTTAGGGTGCTGAGTAATTAAATTGTTTGGGTTGCTTTTCCTCAAAGTCATTCTTTTATGTACAGTTATACCTTCTGTATCATGGGGGTTGGGGAAAAATCCACGTAAAATTTTTTGTCCCTCCCTTTGTACCAAAGAAGAAGTCTCATTTTTTAATTTTTCTTTTAAGAGCTATTTACAATGCCTTATTGTAAAATTTGGGTTAAGTATTTGGCGATAGGCTCTGTGTTGTCTGCTGGCCTTCGTGTGTTATCTGTGGCTTCTGTAAAAGTCCCTCCAAAATTCCCATTTAATTTCTTATGGTAATCTGTGATATATTGAAACCACAATGGGGAAAGTTGCCATGTGGACGGGATAACTGTAGAACGGTATAGTCTGCATCTTGAATGAATAGAGAATAAAATCTTTGACCAAGCCCCAAGGTCCCAGCAAAGAGCTGTCAGTAGCCTGGACACAATGTAGACAGCTACAAAGGCTGAGCCTGGCCTAGAATGCTCTGGAATGTGCTTTGCTTAAAGAGTGCTTTCTGATTGGAGAATGATTCATGATCTCCTATTTGTTCTCTAGGCCTCTACTCTTCTATTGGTGGCCTGGTGGCTTTAGTTATAAGACCAATGAAGCCCTCTTCATCAGGAGGGCTTTCTGCTTCTGGTAGTGTTCCAGTGAGAGCACTGGTACAATATTTGTTTGGTTATTTGATCCTTTTTTAAATAGATATTTCATTTGATCGGGAATAAACAACCAAAGGCATGATAATAAATGAAATAATTGAAGTCAAAACATCTTAATCTTACTCAGAGAGTAAATCATCATCCTCTTCTAGGGGAGAGGATGGAAGCTGTGTTCATGACCCTAAATAGGGTCTTAAAATTATGACTCACATTTATATAGCATTTTAGGGTTTACAAAATCCTCTCTTCAGATTAACTCCTTGAGATATATTATTGTATCTTTTATTATTTATATTTCTCTCATTGGTCATGATGAGGAATGAATAAACATCCCTAGTCATGACATGTTGGATAGAATCCTTCCCATTATGTTAAGTTAGGGATTATCAGTGAAATGATAAGTGTACCTGGAAAAAATTCAGGGGTGAGGGGCTGGGAAGAGGCACAGTAGTAAAGAAGGGGACAGTCTGATTGCAGGTAGAGGGCTGGCTTGGTTCTGTGGAGGTTAGAAAGGAAGGTGACTGTGAGTGGCATGTACAGGAATGAGACCCTGGGGGTTTGGGGTAGTGATGGTTGTTCTGTGCACCTAGGAGGAAAGAGGACCTACCTTGCGGGGGTTGCTATAGGACTTTTTTGGGGGGATGAAGTGAGGCCCTACCCACTGGATATCAGTGTCTTTGGGACAAAGTTCCATTTACCCTGCACTAGTTATAACTTTGGGTCACAAGTCAGGCATTTTCCTCAATGCATGAGGATGTTAAGTGTTTCTTTCTGTTTATCCCCTAAAATCAATCCCAGACTGTCACTACAGACTGAGCACTAGATGGCAGGGGTCAGTAGTTTCATCTAAATTAGAAAGTTTAAAAAAATAGGTCAGCAGTAATCAGTGATGTTATAAGAGGAGGCTGAGCACTGGCTAAATGATTACGATAATTTTTCCACTGTGAAACAATCAGATCAGCCCCAGTAAGTCACTAGCAATTTGTCAGAAATGGAGAGTGGGTCCTGAAATGTACAGTGAGCATCACCATCACATAAACTTATCAATTATTGATGACAGATAGGCTCCAACTTTGTGGGGAGTTCTGTTTTTATTTTTTTTAAGACTGAGTCTTCTTATCTTGCCCAGTGTAGAAGGGCAGAGGCTACTTATGGGTCAGTCCCACTGCTGATAATCACTAGAGCTTTGACCCACTCTGTTTCTGACCTGGGCCAATTAGCCCTCTGCTTAGGCAAATTAGTGACCCTTTGCTCTCAAGGGTTTTATATATTGAGGCTGAACTCAATGTGGACCCCCGATTGGCATAATCCACCGCAGTTTAGGACTCTTGAAGCCAAGAGATTGCCAAGCCTTTGACTCTCAGGCACTGGGATTACAAGCAGTGGCCCCCCCTTTACCATGGTAACATCTGGTAAAAATTGATTCATGATCTCTTCACATTCTTCTTCTGCTTTATTCTACTGGGAGTCAAATAATAAATCGCAATTAGTTATGCTAGCTATTTTTTGCATATTTTTTTCCTAAATAGACTTTGTCTTTCCTTAATGTAAACTCACAGTAAGAGTAGAAGTAAATGAAGTAGAAGAAAATTGGTCTTGAAGTCAAGAAGACCTGAGTTCTATGTATCTCTGGTATATAGTGGCTATGTGACCTTGACCAAATCGCTTGAACTCTCAGTGACCTAGGCCAGGGATCTCCAATTTTTCTTGATTGTACAATCTTGTTATTATGTTTTTCCTGAAGAGTATGGTTTTGGTAGGGGATGGAGAGGAATATTCTTAATTGCACTGTGCAATTGCTGGGATCTGGGTTAGGTTATAACTACCTGAGGGGCCAATCAGGTAAGAAAGGGAAAAGGCTGGGAGCTTGGATAGTTGTGGGAGAGAATGAAGTAGGGGAGTCTTGGGGTGTATTGGGCAAAGGGTATATGTGGTTATGTTGGAGACAAGTCCCATAATTGGCTATTGCAGGGAGGGTGTGATGCAAGTCATAATCCCTTTCTTTGAGTGGTTGATCACATTCCCCTCTTAGTTAAACCATAACTCTCCTGGGGGCTGGACATCCAATTTTGGAGACCACTGTTCTAAACAACTCTCTCTGGCTTTAAAATTAGAGAGTAGTTGCTCATATTCAATGGTAAAGGAAGCTTTTTTAACTGGGAGTTCTGTCCACTAAAGAAATCAACCCCACCTTAATCACAGGTTAAGGTATAACTAATATAAATGAATGATATCTTGCTCATGATCACTAAACTCAGATACAAAAGACTTTAAAACTATTTTTTTTTCCTAAATGCATTTTAAAATGGGTGAGACTGGGAAGATTTGAGGGCAATGACATGGCAAGATAGTATGGGAGATATCTGATGGCAGGGAGAGTCTCTCAAATCAGATAATGTAAAATATTCTGCCCATGTTTAGGGAGAACCTTGTAAAAAAAATAATCGCCATTACATGTCCCCCAAGCATAGAATTATGACAAGACTAATATGTTATAATTATTCTAGTATTGCCTTTCCTCCCTGGTTTCAGACGTGGTGGTCTTTGTTTCAGGTGGTCCTTGACCAATTCTGCTTTGTACCCTTTTCAATGTTTGATCTGCCTTGTCAACATGGTTTCCAACTTTCTTCCATTGAGAGTAAGTGAGCTCTCTCTGGACGTGAATTTCTTCTGCTGGAAAACCACGAATTATATTCTACGTCACTCTACTAAAGACAGACAGAGATCATTTTTGGAAATGGCACTTCAGTGATCCTGTGCCCCTTCCTCCCATTCCAGCCCATCCTCTCTGAGTCTTGTCTTCCTACCTGCTGAGCAGTCAGGACCCTGGTATCCTTCCTCACAGAAGCAGAGCCCGTCCTGGCAGTGCCCTCGTCCACTGCAGGCATTCATGCACCGGCGCTGGCCACAGTCTTCCCCGACATAGCCCTCCTGGCAGAAGCAGGTGCCATTGGAGCATCTCCCCTTCCCCGAGCAGTCCCCGGGACACCTCAGCTCACTGCAGTCTTCTCCCGTGTAAGCTTCTTCACAGACACACTCGCCATCAACACAGAGTCCTCGGGAGCTGCAGTCTGTTGGACACCGGAGCTCTGAGCAGTCATCACCGCTATAGTCACTGTCGCACACACACTGGCCTTCCACACACACACCCCGACTGGAGCAGCCCATAGGGCAATAGGGCTCAGAGCAATTCTTCCCAAACCAGCCTTCGTTGCAGATGCAACCACAGGACTCCAGGCTGAAATTTCCATGGCCACTGCAGTGCGGGATATAATCCAGTTGACCTGGAACGATGGGGAAACAGGTCAGAGGGAGATAAGTGACTGTTCTAATGAAATGCTACCTGGGAGAGGGTGGAGTTAGTAGGCTCTATCTACTCCATGACCAAATAATAGCATTTATCCCTCTGAGAGTAAATCATCATGCTATCTAGGGGAGGGGATGGAAGCTGTGTTCACGACTATGTTTTATTCTCCTGTTCTCTCCATCCTTGCATAACTGCCATGGCATATGGCACTCATGGAGGGCGGACAGACTTCGCACATGCCTTTCACTGAGGAAGGCAGCCTGATGAATGGAAAAACCTGTTGGACTTGGAACTAGAAGACCCGGGGTTATTGGGAGTTGGGGAAGGAGAATTTCAGCCCTGACACTTTCTAGCTGTGGGAGTTAAGGAATTTTTCCTCTTTGAGATTCAGTTTCTTCATCTTTAAAATGGGGACGATAACACTTGACTATCTAGTTCTTAGTACAGTGCCTGTGCTAATCACATAGTAGGTGATTAATAAATGCTTATTGACTGTCTCTATCACTTTAAGAAGTGATGATTCATTAACCCTGCTAGTACCTGACAATATATGACTGTTGCCTTAATCACATCAGTGTGAGTTGCAATGAAGACAAGATGATGTTGATCGTGGTTCAGAGTTAGATGGATGTAGATTTGGAGGTGGAGAATCATAGCAGCAGCAGGCTTGTGAGAACTGATGGTTAAATTTTCAGTGTGAGCATTTATACCTCATTTCCCCCCTCCTTTCCTAAGGCTTTTAGAATCCCTGGCTTCCTTCAAAGCTCAGCTCTGGTGTTGGCCCCTACTTGGGACCTTTACTGATCACCTTGTTGTTAATGTTTTCATCCTCCTCCAAAGATATTGCATTTGCTTCTATGTGTATATGTATTGTCTCAATAGATTATGAGGCCCTTGAGGGCAGGATGTGTTCTTTCTTTGTATTCCAAGCACCTGATATAGTAAATTATATTTTTTTGTGGGGGGGAGTAGGAGTGGAATCTATACCTAGGATTTCATCTCTGTGGGTAAATCTCATTGAGGGTCACATAGCCAGAACATTTCAGAGACAGGTCATAAACCTCAGTTTTCCCAAGTCCAAGGCTAGTTCTCTAGCCACCACACCTCAGTATACCTCTTGCACATATATAATGCTTAATAAATATTTTCTGAATTTTTCTGATTAGATTTTTTAAAAATTATGAACTAAATGAGGAATCAGCAAAGAGCATAGATTTAGAAATCTTGGATTGGGTTTATTCTTTCCTACATTTCTGATTCTTTATTTGGGTTCTTAGTTTGGGAGTGGGAAAATGAGGTGAGAAAAAACATAAAATATCTCACTACTGAGAAAATAATCACCAGCCAGTTACAGAATCTCAAGATGAGCTTGCCTGCAATCCCTCTGGACTTGTGTGCCATTCAGACACTATTAAAATTTTATCCCTTTTGCTTTCCACTTTCATCCCCAAGAAAGCTTCTATGTTATCTGATCACACAGCAATCAAAACTTGGACCAAAATAAGAAAATAATTCCCCCTGTTATTACCAGAGGAGGCTGCTTTCCCTGGACAGGGCAGAGACAAATTCTGTGTGAGGACAGCTGAAAGTGAACTTTGGAAAGGAACTGGATTCCGCCTATCATCAGAAAGAGGAAGGTCTCTTGGGTCAGAGTTAAGAAGGCGTCACTGGCAGAAGTGTGACTACACAGAGGGGGTGGATTGGGACGGGGTATTTCCCTGAGCTCGGAGACTGTTAGGACAGAATGAGTTGGAGTGGGAGAGAGGACTTCAATTCCCTTCTCAATGGAGATCTCCTCTGAGCCCATGATGATTCTCTTTTATAGAGATGGGAGCAAGTCTGAGATTGAATGAACACAGTGACTGAATATTCTAGTCCCCCAGGTTAACATGGTTAGATATCAATCCAACAGCCTGTGAAAACCCAAGATGAATGAAGACAGACATCAAATACCCCACTTGCCAAAGATGCACAGAAGATGAGCCAATGTACCATTACCTGACTCATCCTCTCAAAATCAGGTTAATGTATTGCAAATGGACTAAGTGATGTAGAAAGTCCCTGAACTGAATACCCAGGGATGGGCTACATTTAGATCTTAGAGACATATTAACAGAGTGCTGTGCACTTAGAGCATGGTCCCCCCGGCACCATGAAGATATGCAGGATTCATCCTTAGTGCTTCACTCACTCTCCAGCTTCTCCCCACCAAGGTCTCATGCATCCCAGCTACCTGTGGCTGCACTTTCCTGGCAGCAGTTGGAGGTGCATTGGTCGCGAAGCATGGATACTTCCCTCTCCAGCATTTCAACTCGGCTTAGTAGTTCCTGCATGACCTGGGCAGAGGAGGAACATTTGCAGGCCTGTTTGGGAAGGTTGATCCTGTGGGTGAAGGTGACCTGGCTCTCACTGTCTGAGGTGTGGTCCATGTATTCTGTCACCCTCTCATCTTCTGCACTCACTTCCTGCTCTGCTGACGCCTCCAGACCAGAGGAACAGAGACTGTCCAGGGGCACGTTGATGTTATATACATGGTTGAAGACCATGGGATGCTCTTTGTTGGATGCACTGTAGTTCACAAATCCCCCTTCCTCCTCCACCACCTGTCTCCTGACCCTTTCGGTTGTCACTTCCAGCTGACACTCTGAGGGCTTGAGGACAGAACCCAGCAGGATCAAATTGACCCCAATAAGCATGTTCTTCAGCACCACTGTTTCACCATCAACTCCCATTTTTCTGGAGATGAGGGAGATTCTTGAAGGCCAGCCTGCAGAGGATTGCACAGTATGATAGGAATCTGGAAGAAAAGGCAAACAAGAAAACTTCTGAGATGTGAATCCTGACTATACCAATGTCACACAGTAGTGAAAAGACCCAGGGAGAGGAAGAAAGAAAAACCTGTGAATTTTCAAGGGCAGAGAGGGAAAATGTTTTCTAGGTAACCCAGAAGGTCAATGTCTAGGCATCAAGAGGCAATAATACAGGCCACATAAAAATAACTTGACCTCCTAAAGTGACCATTTGATTTTCCCCAAAGTACTTGGCCAAAGAATTCTGCATTCGAGTCCATCTCCATGGTGTGAAGGTGGGTCCAGCCAAGGATATAAACCCTTGTAGGTCCCTGTGGGAAAGGGTTTTTAAATTACAATATAGCGGCTTGCTTCAGTTTTCATTGAGTCATTGAATTAATGGCAAGATGTAGCCATGGCTATGCCAAGCATATTTTATAAGGTGGTAGAAAAAAAGATTTGGGATTACAGATTACTTCAGCATGGAGAAGTGTTCACAATCCATTTATAATTTAGGTGAGAACTAAGGAATTGCCAGAGGCATTTAGAGATTAAGACTGGTTTAGGGACCCATGGCTAGTTTCAAGAAGTGTCAGATGCCAGGATCTGAACGTAGGCCTCTGATTTTAAGTCCAGCACTCAATTCACAGTACCATATTGCTTCAGCATAAATTTGATTAAAGGCACAAATCTACACAAATCTATTTTCTCTCCCTCCTGTCTCATTGAAAAAAAAAAAAACCCAACAAACAAATATATTTCTTGCAACAAATATGCATAGTGAAGCAAAACAAATTCCCTCAATGACTGTATACAAAAATTTATTATGTTTCATTCTACACCCTAAATCTATCACCTCTCTGTAATGGATAGCATGTTTCATCACCGGTCCTCTGACATCATGAATGGTCATCACATTGATCATAGCTTACAGCTTTGAAAGTTGTTTGTTTTTCCAGTGTCATTATATAAATTGTCCTCCTTCTCCTGCTCATTTCATTCTTCATCAATTTATAAAAATCCTCACAATTGTTCATTTTTATAATATTGTTGTGATAATATCTATTGTTCTTTTGGAAAATAGATTTATGCTAATTTTTTAAAAATAGGTGGTGTGTGCATTGCTATAGAAGCTAAATGTTGCACTTTTAGATAAGATCACTGTATTATTAATTTTACTTAACCGTTTTACAGTATTACAAGAAACCTTTCATGAAGTGGGAGTAATCTTTAAATGTCTGTAATGTAAAAACAAAACACATTAATAAAACTTTAAAAAGGAACAAATTCCAATTCCTTCAAGGGAATTTGTCGGTAAGGGATTCCTACCAGTTCTGTTCAGTTCAAGATACCATTAGAATAACCAACTAGGTAGATAATACAGTTCCAGATAATCATGCTTGCGTTTAATCCATTTGCTATTATCTGGGACTGTGTGAACTGAATTTTCTTTTGATCTTTCCATGAATATCATCATTGTGCCACTTGCCCAGAGGACCTTTATCAAAAGTCTTGTATAAATTAATGAAATTATGTATCAAACCCTTTGCCAGTTAGTTGGTCATTAAGAACTATAGAAGACAGTATATTCACAATAAAGCAAATAAGCTCTATGTGTGTTGTACAGTCTGGTTCTGTCACCAGTTCTTGAGAGAGCTCATGAAAATCAATGCCCATAATAGTGCCAGGCAATTTCAAGGTTAAAGAATTGTGTAACCACTTTGGCAGCACATAATAATAATAATTAATAATAATAATGATTGTAGAACCAGAGGTAAGTCACCATTGGGAGTAATAAAGAGACAAAGGGAGAAAAAGGTCAGTTTTTTTTTTCTCCAGAACTTTGATGGCAGGAGTGCAAACTTAAAAGAAGAGTGAGAGTAGACTTTGTATATAGCACACATAAAGCTCCCACGATCATTAAACTAAACAATCCAGAGGAACCAGCGTTGGTTTTTAAACGGTGGCATTAGAAAGATCCCTGAGTCAGAAGTGTGGCATAGGGTGCTGGAGCCAAACCTTCAATGGTACCTATTTTGATACTACTACTTACTACCCATGTTGTCTTGGGCAAGCCATTGAGCATGCCTGTGTCTCAATTTCCTCATCCATTAAGGGGAAGGATTGGACTAGAAGACATTTTCCCTGAGGTCCTCAACATCCAAGGATATGTCATAGATGACTTTCTAATCTTGTGGGGGTAGAGTAGCTGTTTATACTCCTAGCCTCTATTTATCTTCTATTACTCCTAGTATCATAGAATGAAAGCTGGAAGGAGCCATAAAGACCATTAAATCCCCGCCCCCCCCCCAGGCATAGAGATAAGGAAACTGAGGCAAAGGGAGGTTAAGTGACTAGTAATCAGATAATTGCCCCATAATGCTTTTATTGACCCTCATTTCACTCTCCCTGAGATTGTTCCCTAAACTTTAGATTCAAGGAATTGAAGCTTTTCCTTAGCCTGAGGGTTGGTGTCATTATGGAAAGTGGAAGGTAGTACTTATTGCCATATCGCTCTTAGATTACTCTGTCCTGCTTTTGTGCTCCTCTCAATTTCTGAAGGGAATTACAGAATACTGTGTTCATTATAATAGAATAAATTCTCAGCTCTCTTTCTCTTTGTAACACTATTAAATCATTAAAAGGCTGCAGATGCCTTAATCATATTCAGCAGGGTCACCCCTAGAGCGACTTATGAAATAACCTCTTTCTGCACCCCGCTTACATCCAGCATCCTTGTTGCTGAAGTTGTGTCTGACTCTTGGTGACTCCATTTGGAGTTTTCTCGGCAAAGATACTGGAGGGGGGTTCCCATTTCCTTCTCTAGTCAATTTTACATATGAGGAAACTGAGGCAAACAGGGCTAAAGTGACTTGCCCAGGGTCACACAGCTAGTAAGTATCTGAGACCAGATTTGAACTCAGGGAGAGGAGTCTTTGACTTCAGGCCAGATACTCAATCCTTTGGGCCACCTAGCTGTCCCAGCATCCCTTACCTTCCCACTTTTCACTCAATCTATGAGATAAATAATCACTCTTCATCTCTCCTCAGACAGCTACCTATCAAAAACACTTTCAGAAGCAATCAAGTAGGGGCAGTGGATAGTGCCATGGAATTGGAATCAGAAAAACCTGAGTTCAAATCTAACCTCAGACATTTATTATCTGTGTAACCCTGGGCAAGTCACGTCACCTCTGTGCCTCAGTTTCCTTATCTGTAAAGTGGGCACAGTGCTATCACCTACTTCTCAGGATTGTCGTTAGAGTCAAATGAGACAATATGTATGGTATTTAGCAATGTTTAAAGTGCTATGTAAATGCTAATTATTTTTTCAAGAAAGACTCCAGCATTCATTTACACCCTATATATTATATATAATATTATATATCACATATTAGCTATATATTATATTTTATATAGCTATACATATTATAACTATATATTAGCCAGTAAAGTAATTTTTGATCATCTATACCATGCCACCTTTACTCCAACTATCAGTCAGTCAATAAAGAGTTATTAAATGCCTACTCAGTGTTAGGCATTGTGCTTAGTGCTTGGGAAACAAAAACAGGCAAAATGTAGTTCCCACCCTCAAGGAACTTAACAATCTGTTGAATCATTATTTCCTCCCAAAGAAACTTGGTACTGTCTCTGGGACCATCCTGGGTTCTGATAGGTGAGCTTTTGCCTTATAGTGCCTGGAACTAGGCTTCCATACCACTTTCCAGCCATGACCACGTCATGCTGCCATGAATATGGACTGCCCCTTCTCTTTCCAGTTCCCGTCTATGTTGTCTTCTCCCATTAGAGTATAAGGTGCTGGAGGGCAGGGATTGTTTGACTTATTGGTGTTTGCATCCCTATTGCTCAATACAGTGTTTGGAATATAGTAAGCACTTAATAAATGCTCTCTCATCTATAGATGAGCCTATTTTTTTTTTGCCTACATGTCTATCAATCTATCAGTCTATCTATCTGACTATTCTCTATCTATGGATCTGTTATTTTGTCTCTACATATCTATCAGTGTGTCGATCTATCATTTTGGAAGGTAAGGGAAGATATTTTTTGGGGGAAGTGGGTTTTCCTAGTTTGACAGAAATCTCAGCCCACTATAAAGACCACACCTATTCTAATGCTGATTAAGGTTGGTGCAGGTAAACAGTTTGGCTATCGGTCAGCCCAGACCATATTGCCCATTGTTTTTCATTCCTTTTTCTTATCACCAAACAGTCCCTTTGTCATGAGCACATCTTTAGCTCCCCAGGCCTTTCTCCTCAGTCTTGCTGGAAAAGCTAGAAAGCTTCTTTCCCCCAAAGAAATGTACTGCCTTGGGGAGATCACTGGCTTCCAGTCCTTGGTTTGGTTTCTCTGCCTGCTCATTTTCTCTTACCACAGACAGTTACATGGGATGTTTCCCAAATCAGCCTAGAGATCAATGGAGAGGCAGTTCATAGATGCCAGTCCAAAAGGTACTGTGGGGATAAAAATCAACATGTGACTGTACGGTAGCATTATCATGCCCTTGTGGGAGCAGGATAATGATAGGGTGGCAATAGGACTTTTGTTCTCCTGTAAACTTGATGCCTTTCCAGGATTCTTTTATTCCCCTCCACATACCCTATGATTCAGATGAACTGGCCTTCTTGCTGCTCCTGGCATAGTTACTCCGTTCCCTGACTCTGTGCTTTTTCCCTTGGTGCTCCCTACTCCCATGTTGCCAATGCTCTCTATCCTCACCTCCATCTCCTGGCTGCCCCTCCACCTGTACTGGGAATATTCTCTATCCTCATGTCCATCTCCTGGCTTCTCTGATTTCCCCACCCCCATATTGGGAATGCTCTCTATCCCCACCTCCGTGTCTTGGCTTCCCCTACTTTTCCACCCTCATGATGGGAATGTTTTCCATTCTCACCTCCAGCTCCTGGCTTCCTTGGCTACCATCCCCCCCATAATGGGAATGTTCTCCATCCTTATTTCAATCTCTTGGCTTCCCTGAAAGCTTCCCTCAATATTGGGAATGTTCTCCATCTTCACCTCCATCTCCTGGATTTTCTGACTTCTTCACCTTCATATTAGACATGTTCTCCACCCTCATTTCCATCTTCTGGCTGCCCCACTCCCCATACTGGGCATGTTCTCCATCCTCACCTCCACTTCCTAGCTTTACTATTTTCCTTCAAGATTCAAATTCCACCTTCTTGCAAGAGGTCTTTCCTGGTTTCCCTCCCTGGTCTTCCCTTTGCTCTTATTTTCCCTTTGAGATGACATTACATTTACACTTTATACATCTTGTATGTACAATTTTTTGTAGGCTGTCTCCCCCATTAGAATGTAAGCTCCTTGAGAGCAGGACCCTATTTTTGCTTTTCTTTGTATTTTTATCAAACTTAGCACAGTGCCTGACAGTTAGGAATGGCTTAAATGCTTGCTGATTTAATTCTAATGAACCAATTGTGGGGAGGCGCGAGGAAGGGATGTGACTTATGATTCACCAGTTAGTCCACAAGGAGATGGGAGCTGCTAGACATGAGGAGGTTGTCTATTGCTTTTTGTGCTGTAGAGATGTAAAGGTGGAGATGACAAGAGTTGGCAAAAGATTGCATATGTGGCATGAGTATTAGTGAGAAGTGAAGGACGACACCTAGGTTATGAGCCCCAGTGACTGGGACAAAGGTGGTGCCCTCAACAGTAATGAGTGTTTCAGAGAAGGAAGGATTAGGAAGGAAAGGTCATGAGTTCAGTTTTGTACATGATGAGTTTAAGATGTCTGTAGTCATCCAGCTCTATATACTCAATGGACAATTGGACACGTGAGTGTAAAAGCTGAGAATTGAATCTCTGGGAGATGATAAAATTACCAAGCTAGAGAGTAAAAAGGGAGAAGAAAAGAGATCCCAAGACAGAGCTCTAGGGCATGTCCATGCTTAGCATGACCTAGATGAAGATCTCGCAAAGGAGGCTGAGAAGGATCAGTCAGCCAGGGAGAGGAGAGCCAGGAGAGAGCAGTGTCATGAAAACCTGGAGAAAATGTCAAGGAGAAGAAGGTGATTGCCAGTAGCAAAGGCTGCAGAAAGGCTAGGAAGGAGGGGATTGAGAAAATTTGGCATTAAATATGGCAACTAAGAGATCATTGGTAACGTGATGAGAACAGTTTTGGTTTAATGATTAGGTCAGAAGTCAGACTGTAAAGAGTTAAGAGACTGAGAGGAAGAAAAGGTATTGATTGTAGATGTATTAATTTTGCTAAACTGTTCTCAGATCCCGATAGAGAGAGACACAGAGAGAGACAGAGACAGAGAGACACAGAGAGAGAGAGACAGAGAGACAGACAGAGACAGAGAGACAGACAGAGACAGAGAGACAGAGACAGAGACAGAGAGAGAGAGAGACAGAGAGAGAGGGGGAGAGAGAGGGAGAGAAAGAGAGGAGAATGTAAGTGGCATAAAAACAAAAAATCTTAATAAAAAACATTTAAAGCAAGAATTAGGGCTGTTTAGCCTGGGGGGAAGGTGAGGAGAGAGGAATATAAAGAGCAGTTCCAAGTATTTGAAAGGTTGTCACATGTGAGGTACTGTGCTAAGCACTGGTAATAAAAAAGCCAAATGTGTAACAGCCCCTGCCATCAAGGAGTTTACATTCTAGTCAAGGAGACAGCCTGCTCACAGAATATTAAGAAACTCTTAGGGAGCTTACTTTATTGTTTCATCCTTTTTTGTGCCCTAGGACCTAGTACAATGCTGCAACACATAGTAAGGACTTAATAAATGCTTGTGGATTGATTGACATCAGTTTGTACAGATTATACACAAAATGAACAGAAAAAAGTTTAGGGGCAGGGTATGCTATCAGCTGGGGTTGGTGAGGTGGGGTACAGGTATTGTTTGAACTGAGTCTCAAAGGAAACCAGGGATTCCAGGAGGCAGAGGGGAGGAGGAAGAGCCTTCCAGGCAAGGAGATAGGTGTACAAAGCATAGAGGTAGGAAATGCAGCCTCAGTAGAGCAAGCTGGCCTGCTCTCCTGGGATACAGAGTGTGCAGACAGGAGTAAAACATAAGATAAGTGGAAAGGTAAGCAGGGCCAGATTATGAATATGAATAATATATTATTAAGAGAATATGAATGATATATTATCAAGTGCCAAAAAGAGGATTTTATATATGATCCTGGAGGCAATAGGGATTTTTGGAGTTTGTCAGGTGGTATGTGTGTGTGTGTGTGTGTGTGTGTGTGTGTGTGTGTGACATAATCACATCTCCATTTTAAGGAAATTCACTTTAGCAGCTATGGGTGGATTGGATGTTGAGACAAGATTAGACTTGTTTGGCTTGACCCTAAAATATAGAATAGAGAAGAAAATTGTAGTGAAACTGGGCCTGGTGACACATGTATGTGGTCCAGTTTACCAGGGATGCTGAGGGTGGTGGATCGGCTCATTTTAGGAGTTCTGAACCACAGTAGGCTCTGAAGTTGAACTGGTGTCTACACTAAGTCTGGCACCCATTAAGGAGCCCCAGGGTAGGGAGGCAGAGCAAGAGAAACTAGACTCCTTAAGGATGGATGAACTGACCCAGGCAGGTGATGGAGCACTATTAATGTAGTGTTTGGCACATAGTAGGTCCTTAACAAATGCTTATTGAGTCAATTCTGTCCATTCATCCAGGTCAAAGCTTCTGTTCCATGCAGCAGAGGGCTAGGCCCTTGTAATGGGAATGTAAATTTTAAAGATCTTCCCTGCCCCTAGGATAAAGTGCACCTGGAGCCTGGGATGGGAGGCTTGTTTTTCAGTAGATACTTTTTGATTAGCCAGTGAGTCAATAAGGTTGTTACATTCTCTGAGCCAGAAGAAGGCTATATAAGCCCTGATGTGTAGCTTTGTTTTGGGGCCTACTTTGAGAAGTGTTCTGTGATTTGATCTGGATTCTGGGAAGCCATTGTCCAGAGCCCCCTGGCTTTGAAAAACGCAGATGTTGAAACCCAGATGTTGATTTGGTATGGATGTAATGCCTGGACAGTTTGGAAAGCTGTCTACTTGATCTGTTTCTGTCTTGATTATTCCGTCTGTATACTTTGAAGTTCGGGGTGCTGACCTTTTTCCCCTGAACTAGGTGAACGATACATATCTGACTGATTAAAGTAAGCTTGTTAACCCATTTTGAGTTGCTTTCCTTTATCAAAGCAGATCCAAGAACCTGTGGTGGCAGCAAACCCTGAGGACGCTTGGGGTGCTTGTTGCTACAGCCCTGTGAGTGGCCACTGAATTCTAGGCTGAGAAGATAAAATGAAAAAAAAAATTGCAGAGGCAAATTCTGTTACAGTGAAAATAACGAAGTAGACACTTTATGTTTACAGATTTAACAGTATTCTCTATGAAATGGGGGGATTAGACTGAGGGACTCCTAACTCCTTTTGCAAAACACAGTTCTATGACTCCCTTCATTCACTGGATGCTTCAAACCAACTGTCCTAATCTCGGAATATGGAGGCCTCTTCTTTTTTCATGCTAGTTTTGCCTGGAGCACATTTACCAACCAAAAGTGAATCAGACTTTTTAACCACACATATACTCTGACCTTAACCTTTGTGGTTCACTTCACTTCAATCAATTGAAACATCTATTAGTAGATCCTATATTTGATTGCATGCTGCCATGGGGGGCAGGAGAAGGAGGGGAGAAAATTTGAAACTCAAGGAATTGTGGAACTGAACGTTATGAACTAAAAGTAAATAAATAAATTAAAAATAAAACAAATAAATATAATTATAAAACAAAAAACCCCAATTTATTAGGCAGCTACTATGTGATGCCACTGTGTCAAGTACTCAGGGGGGAGGGGGCAATCTAAAAAGATAAATAAGGCAGCTGTGGTTTAATGTTGGTTTGGACTGGTCCTGTGATCGCATCGTGTAGGGAATGAGCAAACTCCTACCAATGGACATCAGCACTTTCGCTTCAGCTTATATTCATAGAAAGGGATTTCTCAAATCATGATACAGGGACTTCTGCGGGTCCCTGAGATCTTTTTAGGAGGTCCACAAGGTCCAAACTGTTTTCCTAATAATACTAATTTTTTTTTAAATTTTCTACTAGGATAAGTTTCAATAGATGTAATCCATACAAACAAAAGTTCCTTGGGGGCAGGTCCTTAATAAGTTTTAAAAGTGTAAAAGGGTCCTGAGATCAAACAGTCTGGGAACTTCTTTTTAGAGAGTTGCCTAAACTAGACCCTTGTGAAATTCATTGACTTGCCCAGTGTCACACAGTCAGTATGTATGAGATATGATTTCCTGGTCCAGAGACCACCTATCTGTCCACTACTCCATACTACCTCCAATGCAGTGACCTACCTAAATAGGTCATAAAACTCAGAATTAAACATCGGAATTCATTTACTAGCTGTGTGACCATGGGCAAGTCAATTAACTTCATTGAACTGTCATCTCTAAAGTGAAGATGATAACACAGTCCCTGCCTACCTCCTAGTGCTGTGACGAAGATGAAGACAGTAATTTTGTCCCTCTAAAGTCTTCTCTCACTCAAACTAAACATTCCTAATTTTTGTGACCAATCCTCATACAGCTCAGTACTTAGCTCTCTCCCCATTTTGATGACCCACCACTGGATACACTCCAGCTTGTCATGATACTTCCTAGAGTATACTTCAAGAAAATGAATGTAATTGTCTTCCTGTGGTTTGACTAGGGCAACATATAGCAGAACTATCACCTCCCACATCCCAGATATAGCCTATACCAGTATAGCATAAAATCTTATTTGTTTCTTGGTTTGATTTTTTTTTTGGCTGCCATGACACCCTGTTGACATATATTAAGTTTACAATCCTAACGTTACCTCCCTCCAACCAGCAGGAGCTCTCTCTCCCACCTCTGCACATCCATAATGTTTTATACTTCTTTTATACATATAGTTTTTCTGTATTTCTACAAAGGAGAGTTAAGGTACCACATTAGGCAAGAGGATTTTCCCAGTCATCCTAGGAAGTCACAAACTGTGACAGAGGGCACATCAAGATTGAAACACCTTTAGCCAAGGGTCCAGGAGTGTGCCCTTGAGAGCAGGTGCTGGGTTTTTATTTTTTTTTGCCTTTCTTTGTATCTCCAGTGTTTAGCCCAATGCTTGGCACCTACTGAGAATTTAAAAAATGCTTGTTGATTTAATGTGAAAAAGTTCAGCATCTGTAGTGCTCTGTTCCCATGGTCTTCTACCTCTGCAGTGATCAAGGTGTTGTCTTTGAAGCCAAGCTTGGTGATCTTAATTTCACGGCATTCAGTTTCAGTTGTTTCATTCTCTTTGTTCTTTCCTTTTACATTATTGAAGTTATTGCGTATATTGTTTCTTGGTTCTGCTTGCTTCACTTTGTGTGTCAATTCATATATATTCCCATTTGTTGTATGTTCATCATCTTCATCAAAGGAGAGCAAAGTCATGTCCCACAACTTATTCAGCCATTCTCCCGATGATGAGCACCCACTTTATTTCCAATTCTTTGCTACTACAAAAAATACTGTTATAAGTATTTTGGTGTTCCCATGTATGTCTTTATTTCTCTCTTTGACCTCCTTAGTGCTATAGATCTAGCAGCAGAATCTCTAGATCAAGGGGTAAGAGACATTTCAATCACTTTCTTCACATACTTCTAAATGGTTTTCCAGAATTGTCGGATTAAGTCAGAGGTCCATGAACACTATGTTAATAATTGGTCTGTCTTTCCACAACCCTTCCAACACTGACTATTTCCATCTTTTGTCATCATTACCAATTTGATGAGTGTTTGATGAAATCTTAGAATAATACATCCCACAGCCAGTCAACCAGTGAGTTGATTGAACATCAATTGAGCACCAATTGTATGCTATGCTTAAGCTTTATGAGAACTAATAAGGGAGAAACAAATGAAATATAGGCATAGTACCTGCTCTCAGGGTTTTTCCAATCTGGTTTGGGTGACACAGTTAGAAATCAAAATGACTTAGGACATTTGTGAACTAACTCAACCCTCTCCCTCGTCAGACACAAGGTTCACTGAGTACTTTTGGAAGGTACTCCTGCCTCTAGCCCAGACAGGAGTGGATGGATGCCAGAAACGATATTAAAATTTCTTGTCTTTTATAAGCCCATCCCTGGAGGGAGCCATCTGTTCTTTATCTCTTCTGCCTTGAGTATGAGGGCTGTGATCTTACAACTAACAGTATCACTTAAGTCTTCAGAGTCAACCCAACTCTCAGACTTGGCTACTCCGCCAAATGAAAATCTTTTCCTCTTTTCATAAGACACTGGATCTGTAAGGTATTCCCCCCTAAACCCTGCTCCTCCTCCAAGGATTCTTGATCCAGGAATCAGGTTAGGAGAACTGAGTTGCCTCAAGAAATAAAATGGTAGTGGGATATGGGGGTGGTAACTGGTGAATGGAGGGAAGAAAGAAAAAAGAGAGAAGCAATAGAAACTAGCACCAAGTTGGACAGATAAACTACCTATTATTCTACAGGTAGAGAGAGGGAAGATATAAAATTGAGTGATAGGTAGAATGGAGAGATAATATATACAGAGTAGCAATGGGACACTAACAGTTGTGAGTATGACAGATGGCTAATGACCCCACAAATGAGAATATAAGAGAGTTGCTGTAATTCGATAGATTGATACTGGAGAAATCTGCACATTCCCATTGATTCACTGCCTCCAATCTCAGCTTCCTTATCAATATAATTATCATAGCAGGCCCAGAGAGGTAGCTCCAGGTAATTTGTAGGAGGTGGATAACAGAGTCTTCATTAATTCTGACTTAATGCAATGTTAATGAGGTGCATGGGCAGCTCTGGGTAGGCAGAGGGGTTCTGTGGGAAAAGGAGTATGGCATCTCGCTAGTTTCCCTAACTGTTTACCACTTAGAGGGCTATCAGGCTGGCTCCCCATTTCTCTTTCCCCCATATGTTCCTTCTCTGACTTTATGGTGTCTTTTTTGAGGGGGCGGTATATGCATTTCTGATAAAGAGCTTTCCAAAGGTGGTGGGGAAATGTTATAGGAACCATTATTCTTTTAATTTTTTTTCTAATCTTCTTCAATCTAACAAGCATGTATTAGGTACCCACTGCATGAAGTAAGACATTGTGCTGGGTACTTTTTTTTGTTGTTGTTATCAGTTGTTTTCAGTCATGTCCAACTCTTTGTGACCCCATTTGGGGTTTTCTTGGCAGAGATACTGGAGTGGTTTGCCATTTCCTTCTCCAACTCATTTTACAGATGAGGAAATTGAGACAAATAAGGTTAAGTGACTTGCCCAGGGTAATCCAGCTAGTAAGTGTCTGAAGTTAGATTTGAACTCAGCAAGATGAGTCTTCTTGACTCTAGTGCTCTGTGCACTATGGTACCACCTAGTTGCCCCTTGGAGGGAAGATGTAAAATTTGGTTAAGATAAGGTTCTGGTTCTCATGGGCCAAACTTCATATACATAAAGTAATAATAATTCTAATTATTATTATTATCAGAAGGTCTCTGATGTCCCTTCCAGCTTTAAAACTATGACCTTATTATAATATCTTATATCTATGATATTATCATTATTGTTTCGTCCTGCACTTGTAGAAAAATCCTGGTATTGAAACACCCACCAACAATAGAGATCAACAGCTCATAGAATCATAGACTGAGAATTGGAAGGGACTTCAGAGGTCCAATGTCCTCATTTTACATATCAAGATGCCAATACCCATTGGTGGTAGTGATTTGTCTAAGGAATCATAGCTAAGTATCAGAATTGAGATTAGAATGGAGCTCTTCTGAATCTAAAGTTAGTGCCTTTTCTATTACCATGTTGCCTTTTACTTGTAGTTATTTATTATCTATAAAAGCATGATAGAGGACTTTGGTGGCTCTTCAGCATCATAAGAGCAACTTTTCCTTATTGTATTCCTTAGCTACATGTATTCTGTACACATTTGCCCTTTAGTGCATGTTCTTTGACCTTATATGTTCCCTTTATATATGTCTAACATGCATGTTCACTAGAGTTTTATGTGTATATCCCCTTTTATCTGGTAGAAGGTCCCACTTGTGGAAGAATATACCCCAGTAAGTATAGAAGTATCTCCCTTGTCACTTTAAATGTATTTCACTTTGAATGAAATATTCTCTGGTTTGTCTAGTTTATGTAGTTACATCAGTGGGGGCTCACGAGATATGATTTTTCGTGGATAATGAATCACAAAGTACTTTGCTTTCTGGGGTTCCAAATATGAAGGGGGACTTAGGAGCTATATGAGGGCTTACCTTTCTTCTCTTCCCTAAGCAATTTATGTACAGGGACTGAACCTTACCCATCCTAAAGCATCTAGCACACTGCCTTGTATGCTATGAGCATTCAATAGATATTTGTTGAATGAATGAACGAATCACTCAATCAAGGAGCTGGGATTTGATGTAGACACTTGAAGGATAGAAAAGGACAGGCAATTATAGGCAGTAGAAACACTGCTGGGAGCAAATGCAGAGGTTGCAAAAGAAAGCTTGGAGACTGAAGGAGGAGGGAAAGAAAAGGAGTCAGAGAATATGAGAGAAAGACTAGAAGACTGAAGAGACAGATAAAGAGATGGCAGCTACCCAAACAAGAGTCAGCCTTATTTTTCCCCTTACAGTACTCACTATGCCAAGGTCTGTGGATAATTTGCTAATATTAGACAAAGAATTGATTTTAGAATCTGAGGGAGGGATGGAAGGATGGTCACGGTCCAGGAAGAGCTCAGGAGAAAGGGAGAAGTGGAAAAGAAAAATGACTGAGCAGAGTTATCAAAGTTGTAGCAAAGTAAAGGGAGCAGAGGGTACCTTGGAGAGGGGCTGTCTCCAGAAATACAGGCAGACAATGTTCATTGAAATGACTCGTGTCTTCAGTTGACTTTTGCCCCAGCTTCTGCCCTATGGTGATTTCCAAACTAGAGCCAATTCTCAGGAAAATGACACTCACTTTTTCCCTCCTTTCATTTCTTCAAATCAGAATTAGTTTAAAAATAGTTTCCTCCCTGCTGCTGGGATGCTCTGTCACTTGGAGAAGGAGGGTAATTATGAAAGACGAGGGTGTAATGCGATTACTGCCGGCCCCATTGTGTCAGCAGAGACAGCGTCAGGGTTGCCTTGTGAATTCAGATCCCTCTTATTTCCATCAGCACTGGCCCTTTATTGGGCCTGTCAGGTTTCTGAAAAGAACCGGAGGGCAGAAAACTCCCTATAGACAGAACTCGGTGGCCGAACTTGAAGCTGTCAGGACAGAAAATGCCATGGGAGGACAGGATAAGCCACCACAAACTGACCCCACCTAACCTTTTATAACCTCTCAGCAACTGGTATCACACTGGAGTCCACTTCGGCAGGAGGCACTTATGATAGAAATCAATTAGAATTCATTGAGTCTTAATGTGTCAGAGGTGGAAAGGACCTTAGGGATGATCAATTCCAACCCCTTTGTTTTACAGGTAAGGAAACTGAGCCCCAGAGAAAAGGAAAGGACTTGTCCAAAGTCACATTGGGAGTTAAAGGCAGAGCTGGGACTGGAGCCTTTATCTCCTACCTCAGTGAGATAACCACCATCAATTTACATCCATAGATTTACCCAATTTATCCTAGAATTACTTAGCTGGTAAAGCCTTGGTTGATGGGAAAGAACACAGGGTCTTGGTGAGATGTAGTTTTTATTACTGGCTCTTACACTAAATAGCACCATGACTTGTGCAAGTCACTTAGAATCATAGGATGATCATTTAGAGTTGAATGAGACCATCCATAGAGATCATTGAGTTCAACCTCCTCATTTTACAAGTGAGGAAGGTGAAACCCAGAGAGGTTCAGTGACTGGCATGGGGTCATACAGGTAGTAAATGGGATTGTTGGTTTTCTAACTTGGGCCTCCTGACTCCAGATCTCATGTTCCCCATTCTACTATGTCATCCTTTTGGATTTCAACTTTCTTAATGGTAAAAAGAGAATACTGGATTAGGTAGACGCTAAACTCCTCCTCAGGTTCCCTCCCCCCTTTTTTAAATTATGAAGTTGTTTGGAAAGAGAATGACAGCTCCAACAATAAGGGGCCTTCAAGGTCACCTAGTTCAAAGATACTCATATCACAGATGAGGAAATTGAAGCAATTCCAAATGAAATCATAGTTGGAACTAGAACCTGTCTCTTGGCATACATCCACACACATAGAATATACATGATACATATATAGGATACATATACAGAAAATATGATACACATATAGTGTGTACATGTATGTGTGTATACACACACATAATATATAGAATACTACAGTATTCTTTCTAGTAAGAAAGTTCACAAGGTGGAGTTTCTATAAGTCTGGTTTGACAGGTAGCCTTAATCTTTCATGCCAAGAATATTATTTAAACTGTACCTAAATCTTTCATGTATTCATTTAAGCCCATTTCATTTATTTACTCTTCAACAAAGAAGATGTTAAGTAGTATAGTGTATAGAGTGCTAGACTTGGAGTCAGGAAGAACTGAGTTCAAATTCAACCTTACAAATTTACTAGTTGTATGACCCCAGTTAAGACATCTTACCTCCGTCTGTCTTTGTTTCCTCAATTGTAAAATGAGGGTTCTAATAGCTCCTACTTTGCAGGGTTGTTGTGAGGATAAAATGAGATCATATTTGCCAAGTACATAGCACAGCACCTGGTATACCACAAGTGCCTGATAAATCCTTACCTTCTTCCTTCCTTCAGTGAAAATAGAGAATAGTAGCTGACCATCTTTGCATATATTTACAATGTCTTTAAGGAATTGCCTTTCAATCTGCTAGGGAGTAGACTCCAGTTTTCCTGGAGTCAGGAAAACTCACTTTCAAATCCAATTTCAGAGTAATAATATTTGAGGAATTAGTGACCCAGGTTGCCTTAGGTTTTTCAATTTCCTTTTTTCCTCCATTACTTTTAGGTGGTCTCTTTCCTCTGTGAGCACCATGTTTTTGGTTTTATGGAGTCACATTCTATGGCTGGCTATTTTCTTTGTCTTTGTTTTCAGACATAATACTTTGCCCTTTCCCATACTTGATTATATCTCTTGCACTCCTAAAACTTAATGGTGAATGTTAGTGACCTTTAGCACCTTACCCCTCCCCAACTTGTTGTTTCTCTAAATATCAGCTTTAATTACAACCAACACGGCTCCATTCAGTATATGTGGGTATTTGTGACTACTGTGCATTCTGATGGCTTCTATGCTGGTTGTGAGTCTCATCTTTCAAACCTCTTCCTGCGCCCCACCCTCCTTCCATGCACTGTTGATACCAGAACAACTTACTTACTTTACATTTATTCTAATGAATTAGTAAGAAAGGTAGGTTGCAATAAAGCCATGTTTTGCTATCCCCCACAAATTATCCATATTTATCTACAAAGCACCCCAAGTATCTAACTGAGCAGAGCCATAGAATAGCTGGGTTTGCCAATCTTTACAATTTTGCATCATACAAAGATGGCCCAAACCAATGTAACGATCCTTCCTGGAATGTACTCTCCTTTTCATCAACCCAAGTTTTACCCATTCTTCCTTTAGGATTCAGCTTGAATGCGATGCCCCCTCTCCCCCTGGGGATTTTTTGCCCAAAACTCATACTTACAATGATCTCTGTGGACTTCTTTTGCACGTGCAATCAGTGACTTCTAATTTAGTACTTAATTATTTGTTGGATTGTATTTTTCTGTGCCAATAATGACTTGCAAAAAAGAATTGGCATAAAAGTCAACATAGAGAACATGTATGACTAGAAAGGGAGGTCATGTGGTGAGAATGGGGACTGAGATGTAAGGTCCACGCACTTCACTTGTAATCCTCCTGGGCTTGGGTACCACCTACAAAGGCCCTGGAGATAGGGGATAATGAAAGTAGCCAAAGGGTGGGTTTAAAAATAACAGCTGGCATTTATGAAGTACTTGAAGGATTCTAAAGCAGCTCTACGTGTTATCTTATATGATCCTCCCAATTACCTTGTGAGGTAAGTGCTGGTCTCAGCCTCTTTTTACAGATGAGAAAACTGAGTCAGACAGAGGTCACTTGACTTGCTTGGAGTCATACAGCTAGAAAGTGCCTAAGGCAGGATCTCAGCTAGGCTCTTTCTAACTCTCAAGTCCAGGACTCTATCCACCAAGCAGCCTCTCTCTGAAGAGAGAGAGATTGATTCAGTGGTGCCTCTTTGAAGCACCTATTCAGTACCATTTATGCACTGTAGGAGAAAATCTCCTCTCCTTGGTGGGGGAGAGGGGAAGAGGGAGAGAGACAGAGACAGAGAGAGAGAGAGAAAGAGAGACAGAGAGAGACACAGAGAGAGAGAGACAGAGAGACAGAGACACAGAGAGAGAGAGACAGAGACAGAGAGACAGAGAGAGACAGAGAGACAGAGAGAGACACACACAGAGAAAGACAGAGACAGAGAGACAGAGACACACAGAGAGAGACAGAGAGAGACAGAGAGACAGAGAGAGACAGAGAGACAGAGAGAGACAGAGAGACAGAGAGAGACACACACAGAGAAAGACAGACAGAGAGACAGACAGAGAGAGACACAGAGAGAGAGAGAGACAGAGAATGGATTGAGGGAGGGAGATGAGGGGAGAGAGACAGAGAGGGAAAGGGACAGAGAAGAGAAAGAGAGAGGAGAGAGAAAGAGAGAGGCAGAATTAGAGAGACAGAGACAGAGAGAAACATTTATTAAGCACTTACAATGTGCCAGGAACTATGCTAAGCACAGTGAATACAAACCCAAGGGAAGAGATAGTCCCTGCCCTCAAGGGGTTTACATTCTAGTGAGAAAACACTAGGAGGCTCAAAGGCGGGGAGACTGAATGACTGATCAGTCAGTTGGGTACCACACTGTTTGATTAAGGATACAGAGAGCATCCGTCCTGCCCAGGGCTCCTGAGATATACTGACTGGACATTGATGTTCTGAGAGGTTTTGCTATGAGTAGAACATGCTAGCAGATGCCTACTAGTTTTTAATGGGAGAAAGAATTATTCTCTTGGGTACTGGCTTGCCTAATGAAATGGGGTGATTGCCTAGTCTAGAAATGATTTGTGGGTTGAAGTGAGATGCCTGTGCTGAATGTTTTGATATATTTGTTTTTATTTTTTCTTCATATTATGATTAAAAAAAAAACTTTGTCCACAGCTACACCTGTGTGAATATGCTCAAATGGAATGCTGCAGAGAGGGAACAGAATACAAAGTTTTCCTTGGGCACATGTGGGTTACAATCCCAGCAGTTTGATTGGACAAATCCATACTAGATCATAGATCGTATACTGAGGAGTTAAGCATTACCAGCCACAAAGAGATAGAAATAAGAGAAGAGAGGCAACCAGCTCCTAGAGAGTTAGAGAGCTTGTCAGCTATTCCAGGGGGAACTTGGCTGTTGTATGGAGTACATGGCATCAAAGATGACTGCTTTCTTGATAACACTTGACTTTTACTACTGAATAGGGCCAATAGTCCCAACCTTCTTTCCCTCTCCTTCCTCCCTCTAATCCATGAAATATTAAGAGATCCAGTGCAGGGGTTTTTAACTTGGGGTTCACAGAAGGGAACTGCGGATAGATTTCAGGGGGTCTCTGAACTTAGATGGGTAAAAAATATTACATCTTTGTTTTCACTAAACTCTAACTCAAATGATCATTTCCTTTACTTATGAACATAGGAAACAAACCACGGTGTTATTGCTTTGGCCAGCAATAGAAATCACAGATATTTTCACATCCTATTACAGGATGTTGCAGACATCTTGAGATATCATTTACACTTATCACTACTTCAAAATTACTATCGTTATTAGAACCACCACAAGATTGCACATGATTGCAGTCTTCTTGTCCCCATACCATATTACAATATAATTGGTTTCTTTTGTAACCCCATGTCTTTCCTCACATAAAAAGATTATTCTGAGAAAGGGTCTATCCTGAGGCTTTCACAGATTGTCATAGAAGTCCATGTCATATGCAAAAAGGTGAAGAATTGCTGATCTGAATGAAGGAAGACATCTAGCCTGTTGAGTAAATGGTCTATGAAAGATGCATGAAAGGACATAGCAAGAATTTCGTGAGATGAGAAGGTATGGTGAGCCATTGGAGAGAGTATACATACAGCATGAGTCTACTGAAATATCAAAGCTTGGTTTTCTCTCATTGTTTCATGTGTAAATTCCTTGTCTTTCAAAATGAATAATGAGGTCCATGAATCAGAAAGTCACAAGTCACCTGCTTTGTGTTAGGCACTGTGCTAAGCACCTGGGGTACAAGCAAAGACAAAAGACAATCCTTGCTCTCAAGTAGTTCTCAGTCTAATGGAGAAGACAACATGCAGACAGCTATGTACTAACAAGCTATATAGAGAATAAACTAGAGACAATCAACAGTGGGAAGACACTAGAATTAAGAGAGATTGGGAAAGACTTCCTGTAGAAGGTGGGTATTTAACTGGGGCTAGAAGAAAGCCAGAAAGCAGAGATGAGTGATCTTTACCTCTTGGTAGTCTTACGATTCCAGAGCATTTCTCTTCCTCGGAGATCCCAATATTTTCTTGCTTTTTTAAGGAGACACTGTTCTGATCACTCACTTTGGAGTGGGGTTGAGTAGATGATAGATAATGAACTTGTGGGCACCAAAATGTTTCATACATCCCTTGGTCTAGGATTTTGATATCTTAACAAATTTTAATAATAATAATAATAGCTAAAATTTATATAGCATTTTAAGATTTACAAAGTACTTTACACATATTATCTGATTTGATTTTTATAGCAACCATGTGAAATAAATTCTACTATTATTCACATTTCACATAGGGGAAACTAACACTGAGAGTTTAAGACAAAGGTCACACAGATATTAAATATCTGAGGTGGGGTTAGAACTGAGGTCTTCCCAATTCCAAGGCCAGTATGCTAGTCTTTGAACATCCTCATCTTTCTTGACATTTTTTTTTTGCAGCTTTGACACTGCTGACTACCCTATTCTCTTGGCTATACTCTTCTCTGTAAGTTTCATGATACTGCTGTCTCTTGGTTCTCTTTCTGCCTGTCTGACCATTCCTTCTCAGTCTTTTCTAAAGGATCATCCTTGGGTGTTTTTTTTTCAAGTCTTTTCTATGTCTATACTCCCTCCCTTGATGATCTCCTATGGATCACTTAGCATGTCCACAGAGATGATTCCCAGATCTATGTATCCAGATCTAATATCTTTCCTGAATTCATCTTTTAAGATCAACTGCCCTTTTGCACATCTCAAATTGGATGTCTCATAGGAATGTGTCCCCTCCTTCCAATTCTCTCTCCTTCCTAATTTTCCTATCATTGTTTAGGGCATCAGCAGATTTCTAGTCACCCAGTCTTGCAAACTCAGCTTCATCCACAATGGTTCTCTCACACTCACTCACATATTGTTTGTTGCCAAGTCTTGTTTCTCACCTTCACAACATCCCTTCTCTTCACTTACACAGACACCACTCTGGTGTAGACTTTTGCTAACTCACACTGGGACTTCTGCAATAGCCTTTCGGCTGGTCTTTCTGCCTTAAGTCTCTCATATGCCAACTCATTCGTCATTCAGTTTTGAAAGTGACATTCCCTAGTCAAAGTTTTGAACATTTCTTCCCTTTTCCCCAATTAAAAAAACTCCTATGGCTACCTATTACTTATGGGATCAAATATAAAACCCTATGTTTGGCATTTAAAGCCCTTCACAACATGATCCTTTCCTACCTTTCTAGTGTCTTTGTAGGTATTCTATGACCAACCTACACTGGTCTTCTCACTAACCCTCAAACGAGACTCTTCACCTATCTATTGGGCATCTTCTCCAGCTGTCTCACCATGTCGGAATTGCTTTCCCTCCTTGTCTCTACCTTTTGGCTTCCCTGGCTTCTTTCAAGATTCAGATAATATTTCTTTTCTCTAGGAAGCCTTTGATGATCCCTTCTTCCTAGCCTTCCCTCTGAGATTGTCTTCCATTTCTTGTATATACATAATTATTTCCATGTTGTCTCTGCCTTTAGAATATGAACTCATTGTAGACAAGGGATTGTTTTTACCTTTTTGTATGTGTGTTTCCCCAGGATTTAGTGAGTACCTGGAACATAGGATTAATGCTTATTAACCGATGGACTAATTATAGGTGAAAATGTGCTGTTTTGTTGTTCATGTGTTATTAACTTGTTTATGTGTGCAATTCTAATAATATGGCATTAAAATACTTATAAACCTTCTTTTTGGCTATGTCACATTATTATTCTGTCTCCAGGAAGAGCACTTAGTCCCATGTAGAGTTTAAGGATGGAAAAATGGTCCAGACAGAGAGTCACTGGTAATTATTGGATAACATTCATATAGCATCAGACGGAACCAGCCCGGGCTCCTTTACATTCAACTTCACTCTTTGCCCCAGTGTTCTATAGAACTGTGATATTCTCTGGGAGGTAAAGAGGTTTTCCATGATTAAAAATTCATTCTAATGATATTTTTTTTCTTAAAATATGAAAATAAATCAGTTGTATCAATGATAAGCAATTCCCTCTACCCTTTCTCCATTTTTTTTCTGCCCTCCTCTTTGGGGAATATTCCACACCTATAGTCTCCTTGATCCATCATTTATGAATTCTTTCATCACATATCAGGTCCCAAAGTGTATTGTGTTCAGATCAGTTTGGAATTTTGCCCTACCCCTTTGCCCATATGGATTAGTGAATTTTTTGTTTGTCTTGAAGGGTTATTGACCATTTGGAGGAGTGGAGGACATTGATGCACGTGCTTGAGGAGGAATATGGTACCCATAGTTGTAATGAACATTTATGGTGCCCACGATGAACATCGTAGTACAGTTCAGGGCAAGTAATGGGTGGGAAGATCTTGGACCTTCTGCCCAAGGCTCCATGACAGGGGAAAATGGGGTTCTTAAATCCCCATGATCACTATCAGTGAGAATGACCTCAGGGATAGTTTCAGGCTGGAAAGGAGTTTACCTGGATTGTGGCCATTGGGTAGTGGCAAAAGGGAAAGAAGAAATACCATCTGGTAGCTTTTTGTTTTATTTAATTATTCTTGCTAACTAGGTGCTTACTTCAGTTATTTCTATCTGCTGGAGGATCATGCGTGCTGACAGCACCCTCTAAATTTCAGTTTCAAAGCCCCTGGTTCCTGGAAACTTACAGACTGAATTGGCCCCCGGAGATGAGAACTTTACTTTAGAAGCTCAAACAGCTTTTTGCTTTTGTCTCTGATCTGACTGCAGGTATTTAGTTGATGAGACCTCACTTTTACTCTCCTGATTACTCTTGAAAGCAGAGTTCTTTAAGGCCTGTAATTTAAAAAATTATTTTCCTCCCATGCTTTTCCTTTACAAAATACATTTTGTTCTCTATTAGGTTATACAGAACCATCTTTGGTCCATTATTGTTAAAGGGAGAATGCTATGTAATTCAAATGTTGTTTTATTAAATGTAGGGCAAGTAAAAATAGGTAACTTTTATATGTCTTCAGTATGAATAAAGGGGAGAATTGACCATTTGGTCATAAGTGGTTGCCATGCTGACAATATAATATTGCGAATCACCAAGTCAAAGGTTTAAGATGAGCCCAACCATCAGATTCTGTATATAGATCCATATGCATGAATCAAAATTTGACAAACTCCAAGTATGCTTGGGTAGCTTTTATCTTTGCACCTGAAGGGATTCATAGAAGGTTTCTCAAACCCTAGCAGACCTGAGGTCATCATTCTCTTACCTCAGTCCAACTAATGCCCCTACCCCCACCCCAAATCTTCAAACCCTAGCTGCCTAGCTTCATATCTGCTTCCTGGTCTCCTTCAACCTTCTACAGAAAACCTTTCACAGTCTCTCTTAATTCTTGTGATTTTCCTCTGCTGGCTATTTCTAGTTTATCCTGCAAATAGCATGTTTACACATAGTTATTTGTATATTTTCTCCCCTAATGTGAACTCCTTGAGATGTGGGGCTGTTGTTTGCCTTTCTTTGTATTTCCAGCCCTTAGCATACTGTTTGGAGCATAGTAGGTGCTTAATAAATGTCTACTGACCGTCTTACTATTTCTGTCTATTCCATCTACTCTAGATCTGACACCTGGAAAGGGAAGGTGTTCAAAGAGAAAGGGAAGACTTAAGTCAATTCTGACAAAGCAAACACAATCTGAAAAATTCCGTAATCATTTGGGAAGAAGAAAGATAAAGAAAAAGATGAAAAATAGAGAAGGAAAAGGAGTCAACTAAAGAGACTAATGTCACTTTATAGGGAGTTTTCTGATGATCTCATATTTTAAGGCAATGACAAAAATATGGAAATAGTAACATGTCACCAAGGATGAACACAAAAGAATAGCACAGTATAGTGTTAGGAAGGTTAAAAAGGAGCTATACCTTGAAAAGATGCCCAGTGCAATAATAGAACCTTTTAACCTTATGCATTGGGCAAGAATAGGTATGAGGAAGATGGGGGTGCAGCAGTGAGAGCACTGGACACGTGAGTTCAAATCTGGCCTCAGAGACTACTAGCTGTGTGGCCCTGGGCAAGTTGCTTAGCCTCTTTCTGCCTCAGTTTCCTCAACTGTAGAATGGGGATCATATAGTATCTCCCTCCCAGGGTTGTTGTGAGGATCATATAATATTTGAAAATGTTTATTTAGTACAGTGTCTGGCACACACTAGGAATTTAATAAATGCTTGAATAATAATGAAGGGGAAGTAGTTTGTAAGCTTTGATGGAAGGCATTCTGCACTGAAGTCTAAATCCTTCCTCACAAGTTCTGTGGGTACTGAGTTTATAGGACATTGTACTTATTTGTGTATGGAGGCCAAAAATGCTTCTATTGCTTGATATTTACCTGTTATCCCTGTGTTGGGATGCCCTGAGATTTCGCCGTGAGGTAAGGAATCTGGTTGGTGCTAACTCTAGCATTTTTAGAGAAGGGAGATTCATAAAAGCAGAGATGGTGATGTAACTGTGAGAGTTGGGGACATAGTTAGTATAAGTGTGGGATGAGCAAGATTTCTCATAGCAGTCCTAAACCCAAGAGTCTTGGCAGAATACTAGTGACCCCAATGACCAGGCTGAGATGAAAACCTGTCAGCCAGTCAACCAGCATTTATTAACCCCCCATAATGTGCCAGGTACTGTGATAAGCCCTGGGTTTACCAAGAAAAGGCTAAAAAGATTCTGGTCTCAAGGAGGCTTCAGCAAGTATGCTGGCCACCAAGAACAGGAAAAATACACAGCCTCATGGACTCAGACAGAAGTTTTCCAGAAGCAAGTGAAGGTACACTCCACTGAAGCCTGAATTCTTCCTTTCCAATGTGAGTCAATATCTGTATATGGATGCTAATAGCTGTTTCTATTGTGGCACAATGGATAGAATGCTGAACCTGGAGTTAGGAAGCCCTGAGTTCAAACCTAGCCTAAGATACTTACTAGCTGCGTGACCCTGGGAAAAATCACTCAATAATAGCACCTGCCTCTCAGGGTGGTTGTGAGAATCAAATGAGATCATATTTGTGAAATGTTTTACAAAACTTAAAGTATAATATAAATGCTAGCTCTTAATAATCACTTTGTAATGCTGTCCTTATTAAATATGTTCTTATTTGATTTGTGGCTCCTGCCTAGTCTAACATGAATAGTTGCTAAATATCGAGACCTAAGCACAGGTCCCAGTCTATTCTGGAAGGACATGATGGAGCTACATGGGGAAAACTCCGATTATGCAAAATACCCCAAATTGCATACAGGTAATGTGAGAATTCAGAATTCTGTGGTATATGTTTTACATTAGGAAAGGATATAGAAAGGTTATATAGCAGTGGAATTGATCATTCCTGAAAATTTGCTCAAATACCTTATTAAGGGGGCGGCTAGGTGGCGCAGTGAATAGAGCACCGGCCCTGGAGTCAGGAGGACCTGAGTTCAAATCCATCTCAGACACTTAACACAAAACAAAATTAGTCATGTGACCTTGGGCAAGTCACTTAACCCCAATTGCCCTCCAAAAAAATACCTTCTTAACCAGATTGTTTATGAGTGTTTAGTAAAGAAAATGATGATCAGCAGGAGTCATCATGGGTTCACCAGAACAAGTAATATTGTGTTAACCTAAATCTCTTTTCTGATGTGGTTTTTGACATAGGAACACAGTAAACATTTTTCTTCCCTAGGTTTCAGCAAGGCATTTGGCAAAGTGAATCTTTGTGAATGAGATGGGGAAATGTAGGCTGGTGGCTGTAGAGTGAGGAGGATTCATAATTGTTGACTGATCACATGTCCCCCTCAGTGAGTGATGGAACAATTAAGAATCAAAAGGAAAATCTCAATTGGAGAACCATAGGTTTTAATCCTATCAAGGACTTTGATGAAGACATCCATCAAAGCATGTATAATATAATATTAATTATTATATATCAATATAATGAAATATAATAAAAAATAAAAGGATCATAAGTTGTTGTGGAGTTAAGAGGGGAAAAATGGAGAAGAAGGTGGAACTTGGAAGCTTAAAGGGAATTCAAGTACCCATGAGAAATGAAAGATAAGTAAAACAGCTGTCCTTTATATAGAGTCTTAAGATTTGTTTTATATATGTTATCTCATATGATCCTCAGGATAACCCTGTGTGAAATGGGGTTATTATCCCCATTTTCAGAAAAGAAAATTGAGGATGAGAAAGATTAAGCAACTTGCCCATGGTCATACTGGTGGTAATTGTCTTTTTTTTGGCAGGATTTAAACTCAGTTCTTTCTTACTTCAAGTCACTATTCTGTCTGTTGTACTGCCTGCAGTAGCTGACATTTGTATAGTTCTCTAAGACTTTCAAAGTTATTTCACATATTATCTCATTTGATCCTCACTGTGAGGTAAATGCGATTGTTAGCCACAATTTACAAATGAGGAAAGTGAGGCTAAAAGAGGTTAAGAGACTTACCCAGGGTCATGCAGCCAGTGAATCAGGTCTTCCTAACTCTAAGCCTGGCCCTCCATCTGCTCTGCTACTTAGTCTCGGGTCTGGTTTTTGTCAGTTTGGAGGCTGAGACCCTGGTCTGGGAGCAGTGACTGAGACTGTATGGAAGAAGAGCTCACAATCACCGTGAGACTAGTTTTGCTATATGTTACAGTGAAATTCAGCATGAGAGCCATGGGTTTGTGGACTGTTTCACATGAACGTAATTTCAGTGTTTCTATCAATCAGTAAACATTTATTAAGCACCTGTTGTGTGCCAGGCACTCTGCTAAGTACTGGGGATACAAAAAGACAGTACCTGCCTTCAAGGAGCTTACAATCTAACAGGCGAGACCACAAACTATGTACAGGATAAGTAGGACTTGTCCAAGATCACTCAGGTGAAAAGTAGCCAAGCCAAGCCATCTGTACCCTGGTTTACAGATGCTCTATCCAATGCTCTTTCCATAGCACCACTGCTAAAATGGAGAGTGTTATTGTTTAGCTGGCTTATGTGTGGTTGGGTAGTCAGCATTTTGTTGCTGAACTGAAGACTATCTTACTTTCTTCAATATTATCAGGCCATCTCTGAGCAGAGAGGTAAGCAGTGGCTTCAGATAAGTCAGTCTAACTGAAGCAGCAATGCACCACGGAGGAAAGCTTGGGGGCAGCATGTTCCAGGCAAGTCAACCCATGACCACCATGGCCACCATCTCCCCTCAGATTCTGCTAGAGACAGCTCAGGACCCTGAATCCAAGAACCTTGGGAATAGCAGTGTTCCTGAAACCATGAGACCTGCTTCCAACTCAGCCCCTACTGCAGCCAAACATTGAAGGGGAGAAATCATCATGGAGAAGTGACCTATTTACCTTTCTCCCCACCACCAGCTACCACAGGATAAGCGTAAGAGTCCTAGCAGGGGCAGTACTTCTCAGACCACTGCTCCTGCTTCCAGTCCAGCTCTCACAGTCACCATCAGGGGACATAACTCATGTGAAGAAGGGGTGAGTCATCCCTGCCAACTGCTAATCAACAGCCACCCACGTATCAGGCAAGCCATTGTATTTTAAGCAGTAAGGTATCCTGAAGAAGACTTAAAAGGTAGCATGTGTCATAAAAGTCAACAACCACTACCACTTTGACCATTACCCACCCTCCCCCACCCCAGACCGTGATAGAGACAGTCAAGGACCCTAACAATACTCCCAGCCCACTGTTTGAAATCATAGTCCTAGGAAGCAACCCTTGTTGAGACACAGCCTGGCGAGTCTTCTTCAATAGCCATAGCTACAGAAGACTCATCAAAGAAAGTTCTTACCACCAAAGTCCCATCAAATAATTCAAGTGATATGATTTATCAGCAGAAATAACACTAAAGAAGATACATTACCATCTGTTCTTCTGCTTTGTCCTAATGACCATGGGACCTTTCCATTCAACTTACAGTTTCCATATGTGTTGTTTCCCCCATTAGAATATAGGCTCCTGGAGAACTGGAACTATCTTACTTTTCCGTTTGTATTCTCAGGGCTTTGTGCATAGTAAACATTTAATAAATGCCTGGTTCATTCATTTATTCATTCATCCATATGCAAAGAGTGTGTGTGTGAGGGGTGGGCAAGGGTCTTTTTTGGCTTATTTCTTCAGATTCATGCTGATGCTGGGGTTGGACGAATAGATTTTGAATTTGCCTAGCTACTGTGGTGACTAGCTCCTTTCTTCAGCTTTCTAATGGGAAAACCGATCCTTTCGATCCTGGTCTGTGTTAGCAAGCAAGGTTCCAACAGGGAAATCATTACAAAAGTGGTCCCCCTACAGAGTGAGACACCAGCTAGATTCATTAAACAGATAACCCAGAAAAAGTCATTGTTGTTCAGTTGAGTCTGACCCTTTGTGACCCTGTGGACCATACTGTCCATACAGTTTTCTTGGCAAAGATACTGGTTTGCCATTTCCTTCTCCGTTGGATTAAGGTAAACAGTTTAAGTGACTTGCCAAGGGTCACACAGCTAGTAAGTTTCTGAGGCCAGATTTGAATCCAGGTCTTCCCAACTCCAGAGCTAGTGTCCTATCCACTGAGCCATCTTACTGTCTCTCTAGAACATGTCAGGTATTCCTTAAAGTGACCAAAAGAAATATATTTGGAGATAATGAGATGAGTCAAGGGTTTGGAGCTCTCCTCTGATGTTTGATGGTGTCAGGGAGGTGGCCCTGGGTTCTCAAAATCAATTCCAGTGGAATACAAGCTATGACAGGACCCAGAAAGACGGAAAGGTTTGGGGTTGGGATTCAAGAATATGCCGTCTGACTCCTTGAAAGCAGGGGCTGTTTTTTTTGCTTTTGTTTCTATCCCTAAGAATTAGCCCAGTACTTGGCACATAGGGGGTGCTTTAAATGCTAATTGGGTAACTGACTGAATTTATTAAGACTCATCATCATAGGGCCAGAGAATGATGGATTTTTAGCATCTTTCAGAAGTCATTGACCAAAGCATCGGAGAGCAGCTATCCCACATCAGTGGAAGAAATTGCCACACTGGTGAAATTAAAATCCTTGGATCCCGGAAAGGTTGAGTAATAATAACTGGCTTTGTATGGTGCTTTAATATTTGCAAAAGACTTCACTTACATTATATTCCATTTGAACCTCATGACAATCTGGTGAGACAGGTCCTACAGGCAGGTATTTCTCCCATTTTATGGATAAGCAAACTAAGGCTCAGAGAGAACAAATGGCTTGCCTGACCTCACCTCGCATTGAGGACAGGGGGTTTAGACCCAAATCTTCTTGACATTAAGCCCAGTACTCTTTAAACTGCAATTTGCTATGCAATGACATTTTCCTATCCAATAACTTACAAGGCCATCACTGTATCCCTGTGGATAAATCACTTCCCTATTTTAGGACTCGGACTGGATTTGATGAGTTTGGAGAGTCCTCCCAGCTTTAACATTTTGTTGATCCTTGAGCATTTTTGGTGGATAGGAGTGGACCTCAGGACAAATTGCCCTATTTAGCAATAGACACAGCCCATTGTTAGGAGACTAAATATACTGCGGATCTCCTCCCCCACCAGCCTCTCTCATTGATTGCTGTAGGATCTCAGGCCCTTTCTCTTTTTTGATTACCATGCCTGTCACATTGTTTTTTTTTTCCTTATTGACCTTGGCACCTGTCAGCCCTGTCCATATTCCCTAATTGTCTCTGCATGCAGGGTGTCCATCTTCTGCAGAAGAGTCGGGCTTCTTTTGACTCCTTAGCCCTTGTCAGGCATATTGATTCACTTGGCTCTTCTCAGAATTTAAGAGATCTATGGCTTTCTTTGTCCTTGGATGGAGGAAGCTGGCCATGTGCCAAGGGACTCCTAAGTCTTAGGCTCTAGGGGCTAAGCTCAGGTAGATTTTTAGAACTGATGAGGGTCAAAGGAGTTTAGGGCCCTTTCCCTATCAAAGAGTTCTTTTAAATCAAGGTCAGTTATAGTCAGCTGCTGTTTGTTTTGTTTCTTTTGACTTCAAAAAGGGGGGAGTCATGTTTCAAAACATTTTATCCTTTTCCACCTGTCTCATGCTATCTCTAAAACCTAATATTGATCCACTGGCATTCTGATCTTGGTTCACCTTATTATCCCATTTCTGGCTCTTTTTGGTTCTAGTTTGACACTGCCTCAGCCCAAACTATTGAATCACATGACCTTAGTCTGGCCTTTTGTCAGGGTCTCTACTATCTTGTTCTTTTCCTATCCCTCACAGGCTACTCCAGACTTTTGATTTTATACCCACCTCTGGTCCAGGTGGAATCTATCTTTACCTGAACCCCTTCCCTAGATATAATATCCTTCATTCAACCAGAAAGCTGTACTTGATATAATTGTAGCATTACCCAACCTGTACATCGGATGTGATTGTGGCTTACGGTCAACAAAGACACATTCTTCATCTGTCCACACAGGAGAGGTGTTGAATGGAACCCAGGAATGAATATTTTCTTTTCCTAGTACGGATGCTTCATACCCATTTAAGAAAACTTATTTCAGGGAGGCTAGGTGGCTAATTATCTATTGAACTAGTAAGTCACCTATAAAATGAAGAGATTGGACAAAATGAACTATAAAGTCCCTTTCACTTCTTACATTCTATAACTCATAAACTTCAATGGAAGCCTTCTTGATGTAGATCCTTGACCATACAGGTATAGATGGAAACCATCACTCCATACTAACTGGCCACCAAACACTAATGAATGACTTCTGGATAGTGAAAGATAAACATGTCACATCATCGGGTACCCTGGATCTCAGAGAGTCACCCAGAGTCCTCCCCATAGTTATACAGAACACCAGGAAAAGTACCAGGGGGTGGGTTCCACTAAGGTAGGGTGTGACCTGGATCCTCCTGGCAATCTGATAAAGTTCATGGACCCCTTATTAAAGTGATGTTTTTAAATGCATAAATAAAATACATAGGATTACAAATTAATTCTATTGAGAGTTATTGAAATATTTAAAAATTTTGAAAACCTAAAAATGTTAAATAATAATATGGAAAACTTTTTTTAAAGAAATATTATTATTATTATTATTATCATCACAGACCCCAAGTTAAGAATTTCTGCTCTAGATTAAAGGAACCAGGAAGAATCCTACCAAAGAGACCTTTCAAACAAGATATACTGAAGCACGGTGCACATTAATCAGCACCCCAAACTATAACAAAGATATAACAGGTCTTTCTCTCTCTTTGCAGTGATGGAAGCACAATTGGGAATTTCCAAAATGAGTATGAAATGCTTCAGCATAAAATGGCCTGTTTTTTACAGAGAAGGGAAAAAGGGTCCTTAGTTAATAACAAGAATACCTGTGATACTGTAAGATAACCCAAAGTATATTCCTTACAACAATTTTATGAGGTAGATAGTACAAATACTATTAAGCAAATTTTATTGATAAGAATATTGAGCCTCAGAGAGGTTCAGTGACTTTCCTGAAGCCACACAGCTTCTAAGCGCTGAAGTTAGGATTCAAACCCAGGACTCTTGGATCTAAATACTCTGACTCTGTTTCATGGTTCTTTCCATTATATCTATGATGGTTATGGATAGGTAGTAAATCAGGAAGACTGATGTAAAAGTTGCATTTCTATCAGTTCAGAATGGGTTTCTCTCCAATGAAAGAACTCAGCAGCTAAGAGAGGCATCTGGACAATTAAGAATGCACTGAAATGAATATCTGGTGACTCCAGTCTGACCAGGGTCTCTCCATAAAGCCTCTTGGGGCTGGGAGCTATGGCAATCATTATCTTCTCTTCCAGGAGGGCTGCATTCCGAGCAGTAACCTGGAGCTGAAAAGCTATTTGGTTTATTTCCAGGCTTCTAGAGCCTCCAGGCCTTCCACAGTCTCTGCTCCTATTTTCTCTAATTAACCCCACCTGATTTCTCCTATGTCCCTCCTCTCCCTCATCTGCAACCTGTTTATCCCTTTTGTACCAGACCTCCATGCATTTGAACTTGTGTATAAGTCACCTCGTGCTGGTTCTCTGGTCATTTCATAGCTCAGCTGTGAGATTCTTGACAGTAAGGATATCAGAACTTGAGATTGTTTACCAGGATATAGAATCTAGGACTGGGACCTATGAGTCAGAGATGAAAAGATCCAGGTAGGGAGGGGGGTCAGGGGAGGTATGGGAGACCAGAATACTAAGCACGATTGATGTGAAGGACAAACCTTGGCCAAGGTCAGAATCAGAAACTAGAAGGATTCTGAATCTGGAACCAGGATCATTACCAGGAGAAAAGAAGTATCCACTCTAGAACCAGAGCTCAGAGTAGAGTTTCAAGCTAAGGAAAGTAAGATGAAAAAGTCAGAATGCCAAGGCTATGCAAACTTCTCTGAAGCGTATTCTTTGATGAAAGAGACAGAGAATTCTGAAGCCATACCATAGGACAAGAACCTTATTAGCCTGCTTAGTCTCAGATTGATTTTCATTAATGGACATCAACTCTTTCAATCTCCCCAGCTCAGGCTAACAGTCTGCTCACTTTCTGATCACTCTCAATTATCAGGGGTCCCCTCCAGAGATGACCGTTCTCTTAGGACACAGAATTTCTCATCAGCGGTAGTCAGTATCAGACATACTGACCCAGTCATAAACTCATGCCAATAGTCAAGCATTTATTGAAAATCATCTCCTAGAGAGTATAATAACAGAGCTCATTTGAGTCCAAAGTCTTGCAAAAATATTGTCTACTATAGAATTACACAAAAAAATCTTCCTTTTCCTAGCGTTATGGAAAAAGTATGTTTAAGTATAGTGGGTAGGCTAAAGGAGGGTAAAGAAATGCCAGAGTGGTCAGATCACCAGCATCAGATGCTGCTTTGATGTTGGTTAAAAGAGATACAGCTTAATTGTGCCTGAGCAGGCATGATGGTTAATATTGGAAGCGTGATCCCAGATGCATCATAAGTATCTTTCATCCAGCTGCCACCTGGTTCAATAGTGCCAAACTATTCTCTATTGACAATTGCTGATTGGTATCTCTTGTCAGGTCTATTCCCATAAGCCCCAGGGTAGTTTGTTGGAAAACTGTAACCTCTCACAGCTAGCAGGTCTCAGGCTTTCTACTTCCTTTTAAGAGAGACCCTGGCAATGCCCCAGTTCCCTGAGCATGGCCTGGAAGTTTGGCCAAAAGTCCATATCTGACTCCTGGGCTTCAAACCCCAGTCAGAATCAAGCACCAAGATCAAAAGGTATAGTCAAGATGTCCAACAGGAGATGGGAGGTGGGCAGATCTTCAGAAGGGGATTATGTTTTCTGTTTCTCTAAGTGGTTAGCATGTTCCTAAACTCTAGGAGTGCAACTACAAGCAAAAAGAAAGATAGTCCCTGCCCTCAAAGACCCTACATTCAAATGGGGAAGACAGCACCTAAAAGGAAACAGAAAAGCAATGGGGGATTAGAAAAAAGGTACCCAGTCTGGGGACATGATGGAGAAGCCAGGAGGAGGAAAGCCTAGAAGGAAATGAAGAAATGACAAAGTTGCTGGGTCATGATGATGAAGTCTGGAGAAATACAAGCCTACTGGGAAATAGAGACATTACCTTAGCCAGTGCTTGTCCCTCAAGAAAGACGGACTGGCTGCCTAAAATTTTCACACAGAATCTCCTAGCTGCCCTGCCTGTTGTTCTCATGAAACAGGCAGATTTGGTAATTCCGGAGAAGGCACTAGGTGATGATTCTTATTGGAACCTGAGGGAGGCATTTAACGAATTACTGATTCTCTGTATTACTGATTCTGGAGTGAAAATACCCTGTGGTGAGCTACAGCAAAGCTATTTGTTGGGCAGGTTTGGGGTTGGAGAAGATGCTGGGCATCTAGGAATTCTCAGTGTCTATCTGTATGTTACTCTGTTGCCTTCTGCCATTGGGATAAAATTAGAAAATCTTTAGGTATCAGTTTCCCTACCTGCAAACCAGATATTTTTCAAAGAATAGCAGAAAAGTAGTTGGTGGCTGGGGATCCAATCTAGCCTGGTGCCATGCTCTCCCACTCTGTGACCTCCAGAGGAAGACATTGTTGGAGGCTTGCTGAGATAATTGTAGACCTACCTTGGGAAAGTGCAGCTGTTGTAGTTTTCTAATTTAATTACCAGGAGGGCAGAAGTGTTTGGAGCTCTGGATTCACTGACTAATATGGAGAAGTAACTCCACTGAAGATTGCAGTAGACAAAATTAGTAACACAAGGTCCAATTTGCCTTCCAGGGGGCCTGCTCGCCTCCAGATAGCTTTGATGTTCGGTTTGCTTGGCTGCCTCCAACAACCAGGGCCACAGTAAGCTAAGGATGAGGTCAAGTTAACTCAGGTCAAACTGCTGGTACATCAGCTGCCTTCTGCTATAGCACTTACTCATCCCTGGCTTGTAAGGATGGATAAATAGGTTGTAAGGATGTTCTCTTTCTCTTGCTTTCCCATGACATCAGGCAAAAAGTCCATCACTTTCAGGGGTTCTGATCATAGCTTCAAAGTCTCAGCATTCAGACCGTGTCTGAATCTCTCTGGTTAGCTCATGCAGACTAATATGTAGCCCTGACTCGTGTGTGTGTGTGTGTGTGTGTGTGTGTGTGTGTGTGTGTGTGTGTG
>NW_027187313.1:6191902-6252398 GCF_028583685.1 Petaurus breviceps papuanus | reverse complement strand
GTGTGTGTGTGTGTGTGTGTGTGTGTGTGTGTGTGTGTGTGTGTGTGTACTTCTGAGCTCCACTAACAGAGAGATGGACAGTCTCAGATTAACTGGTAAGGAAGGCAAAATTGAGCCCAGGGCTGGCCCCAGTTTTTCCAGATGGGGGCTATTTTTGCCCTTTAGAAGCTGCAATTTGATAGGTTCCACTGATCTATCGTCAACCAGTGCAGCAGAGGCAGGGTGGGATTTGTGTTAGTAGATAAGCTATGGAACAAAAACCTCCCCACTCTTTGAGTTTTGAGGTTAAGGGCAAATAAATTTCACCTTCTAGTTCATTTTTAGCACTGGTATGTATTAATAAGATATCAGTGGTAAACCAGTGTGAGTTCACACCTTGTCATCTCAGTTTGGTTTGTTTTTTCTCCTTTCTATCTCTTCATGGGAGTTAGATTGGATTAAGAAGGAATTTCTCCTTCTTCTGCTGTTTCCCTACAGATGGTGCTGTGGCTAGAGTACTGGGCCTGGAGTCAGGAAAACTCATCTTCCTGAGTGCAAATCTGGCCTCAGATGTTTACTATCTAGATGACCCTGGGCAAATCACTTAACCCTGTTTGACTCAATTTCCTCATCTGTAAAATGAGCTGGAGAAGGACATGGCAAACCCCTCCAACATCTTTGCTAAGAAAATCCCAAATGGGGTCACAGTCGGAAATGACTGAACAACAAACAATTATTGCTGTCCAAAAGAGGAATGAGCTGTCTAGAATGGTATGAGTTTCTACTCATTAGAAGCTTTCAAGGGAAGGCTGGACAACTTGTCAGGGACATTGTAGAGAGGATACTTGGTCAGGCAAAGGTTATCTTAAGTGACTCCCGTGGGAATGGTGGCTGTTCCTTCAACTCTGAAATTCTGTTATGTATTATTCTTACTCATTAGAATAATTTAATTGAATATTCAAGAATAGAGCACAATCATATTACCTAAATTTGGACACAAAGCAAATCGATTGGGATGGGTTGAACTAATGAGACACACTTCCGGGTCAATGAGCATCAGGAAAAGGATTTGGGCAGGGAGTCTGTTAGGCTTTGAGAGCACTTTAAGGAGACAGAGACCTTATGCCTGTACCAGAGCACATGTGGCAAGGGGGCAGTGGGATGGGTGCAGAGAGTATATGCAGTGAGGGATCACTCTTACCCTTACCCCCAACAATGATTGTGTTTTTAGAGAGTTTGCACCATTAATAAACAGTACAAGTGGTTGGGATCTAAGAGAGGACAAACTGGATATACAGAAGAAAGAAAGATCCAGGACTGTACAAAGACACCTCCACTTGGAGCCCAGCAGAGACAGCTATACATAAGGAGAATTCCATGAGGACTCCACTAAGAGAGAAAAGAATCTTTGAATTTCTCTTTGGCAGGATAAGTGTGAGCCCATTTTGTTCAGGGACCCTGCGTGTAACTGTGTGAGAGTATGTTCCTGGTTTAAGGAAATGTTTTGTATCAACTGTAGCTACTATACCACCTTAGGAAGTAATAAGTATCCATTTGTAAATGTTAATTGACTTTGGTTGGTAATCAATGAAGAGCACACTAGATGGGGACTTGTGAGTAACAGTACTAGAAAACCCAACCCCTTAAGGTTGCGTCCTTTATAGATGCCTAAGGGGAGAAATAACCAGCTAATTTCTGGGGACCCAACCTTACTATTCAAGTAGGAAGTCAGAGACTGAATTCTGAGAGAGTGTTTACACTGGGAAATAGTGAAATCTTGTTTGACATCACTAAGTAGTGGAGTTTTGAGGTATGGTCAGAGAAAAGTTTGGCAAATATCCATTATTATTCTTTATTCCCAAAGAAGGCATGAATTGATATTCTGAGGTCATAGGCATGTCTTGTGAGGTAGCTAGGGGAAAAATGGTGCAGTTCTGTCATTTCATTGTTCTGGGGAAGTATGGAAAATCCTTCCACTGAGACATATCAGCAACTGGTTTGTAACTTAGAGCTGGCTCAGGCACTGAGAAGTTAAATGCATGGATTTAATCTCTTAAATAGAATTCTTTAGATTACTTCCCTCTTCCAACATCTCCATTACTAATCTTAGGTGAAAGTCCTCTACTGCCTGCTGTAGGGTTAAGAGAAAATAGGGACAAAGGTGTTTCTTGATGAGGAGTTGTTTGTTTGTTGTCTTTTGTTCTCAGAGGACCAAAATGACATCACCATGTTGGGGTAAGGTACAGTATGTTTGACTATGGTTAATGAGGAAGTGCTGATCCAATGAAGGACCCACTGTAATTTAGGGAAAAAAAATGCCATTTTTCTATGAAGAGAAGTAAAGCTTTGTTTTAGCTCAACTTCAACTAATTTAGTGTCTCCCTAGGGTCCAATTTGGGCATTCTTGTTTTGCATTTATATGTTTGAACTGGGGAAGATGATTTGACCTCATCATCTGGTGTCTCTCATATGGGTACCTATTCCAGGAATTGAATATTTCACAGTTCCCTACAGATCCAAGGAAGCAGCTTGGTGTTTTGCATAATCATCTGTGTGACATTCAGTCTCGGACATTCTCAAGTTGCTGAAGTAGACATTTAGGGATGAAAAGTGGCCTTATACAATGACTTACACGCAGTAGGTACTTAATAATGCTTGCTAGTTAAAACACATTGGAAAAAAATCTGAGCCTAGAACTCTTCTTGATGTTTGGGGCCTTAAATAAAAGGTTGGTTAGGATGTACAATAAATTTATCTGTCCAAAATGTGACAGTTGCCTATCCATCCATTGATATATTCATCCAAAAATTATTGATTGAAAACTCTGATATGATATAGAGAAACTGAGCAAGTCATAATTGAATTTCCAGAGGGGGAAAAAACTCAACAATTCCAGATGAGAAAAATTTCCAAATGAATTCTCTCAAATATTTAAAAACCAGTTGATACTTATGTTAACAAAATGGTATGCAGTATTAAACTCCTTTTATAAGTAAAGATGATACTTATAAATTAGGAAAGATACTACTAAATTAGGAAGGATAAAGGAGAGAAAGAGAACTAAAAACTAATCTAATGAATATTAATGCAAATTTTGAATACTATGTTGACAGAGATTATAGAAATGCATCTAAAATTATTCATTATGATAGTGCTGGATTTCTACCAGGGATGCAAGGATTGTTCAGTATTAATTAAAAATAGCACTATGATTTAAAAAAAATCATATCATTATAAAAGATGAAGAAAGTGTCTTTAATAGAATATAGCTTTAAAATCCTAAAATCATCGGCATGGAAGAGTCTTCTTTGATATAAACACAATTATATATCTAAAACCAAGAGTTATGATTATTTTTCAATTGCAAGACTCTGGAAAGCTTTGCTAAAATTGCAGGTATAAGGCAAGGACACCACTTTTCTTTACTCTCATTTGATGTACTACTAGAAGTACAGGCTATAGCAGTAGGATAAGAAAAAGAAATTAAGGGAATAAATTTCAACAGAGAAGAAGCAAAATTATCACTAATCACAGATAATAGCAAGGTTAACTTAGAAAACCCCAGAGAGTCAGCAAAGAAAATAATTGAGATGATTGGTAGCTTCAATAAAGTAGAACGGTAGAAAATACATCCATAGCAATCATTGACATTTCAATGTATTACTAAGAAAACCAAGAGAAAATGAAAGAAATAGTATTTCCATTAAAATAGCTACAGAATAAAAATAAACCCATCTTAGTTAATTCACTAAAACATACCTGACACTTATATGAATACAATTACAAGGAAGGAAACAGGAAGTACCTACTATGTGCCAAACATTTTCCAAACATCTCATGTAATCCTCACAACAACCCTGAGAGCTAGGTATTATTTTTTTCTCCACTTTATAGTTGAAGAAACCTAGGCAGACACAGGTTAATTGCTCAGGTGAGGCTAAATTTGAACTCAGATCTTTCTAACTCCAGGCTCAGCTATCTACTGTGCCATCCAGCTCCCTCACAAAACAATCTTTACAGAAAAAAAATTAAGACAAATAATTAGAAAGACAACAATTGTTTGTGTTTGTTCTATACCTGTGTAATAAAATATGATGCTAATTAAATTACTTTATCAGTTTAGTACCATATCAATCATCAAGCATCTATTAAACAATTACTATGTTCTAGGTAAGGAGCTATCAGAATGAGCAAAATGAGACACTGTTTACTCTAAATGAAAGTACATTATAATGGGGTTGCACAGCATTTTTATAGGGAAGTAAAGGTAGGACATATAAAAATTAAATACAAAGTAATTAGGAAGGTGCCAATAAATTGGGGAATAGAGACAGGCCTTTTAAAGGATATAAGATTTGAACTGAGCCTTGAATAGGACAAGCTGCCAAGATCTGGAGGAAGGAGAGGGGATGCTATGTACCAAGAATAGTAAATAGGACAGTTTGACTGGAGCAAAAAGAATGTGGGGAGAATGATGTGTAGTCACCCAGGGAAGATAGGTGGCAGCTGGATTGTGAAGTTGTAAGTGCAAAAATCTAGTGTTTGTATGTTGTCCTTGAAAGAATAAGGAGTCAATGAAGCTCCTTTAGCAGGAAATGACATGGTTAGACATGTTTTAGGAATATTACTTTTTTGGCCTTGGGAAAATAGATTGGAGAGGTGGAGAGATCGAATCCAGGGGGACCAGATGAGAGGTTATTTCAGTGGTCCAGGAAAGAGATGATGAAAGTTGGAACTAATGTAGTTGTTATGTGAGCAGACAGAAACCGATAGAATGAGGGAATTTGAGGGAATAGAAGTAAAGAGGACAAGCAATTGATTGGATATGGGTGAATGAGTGAGAATAAAAATTTGAGAATAACTTTTTGGTTACGGATCTGCATAATAAGAAGAATGTTGATGCTCTTGCAAGAAAAGATAGTGGTTAGGATGAGGGATTGGCTTTAGGGGAAGATAAGGAAATGTGTTTTGTACATGTTGAGATTGAAATGCCTATGAAGCATCCAGGTAGAGATTTCCTGTAGGTATTTAGAGATGCTGGACAAGAACTCAGGAGAGAGATCAAGAGTGGATATATAGATTTCGCATTTGGTCTCTAGAAAAATAAATGGCAAACCACTCCAGTACCTTTGCCAAGAAAACCCAAAGGATGATATTAGTGTCTATGGTCCATGGGGTCATGAAGAGTCAGACAGGACTAAACAACAACAACACAATCACCACTACCACTACCACCACCACTACTAGCACCAGCACCAGCACTACCACCAACTCCTAAAGATAGTAGTCTAATCTAAGGGAAACTGCTGAGATATCTAAACAAGAGCATGTAGAGAGAGAAAAGGTCCAGGATGAAACCCCGGGTGCACCTTTGCACAGGAGGCAGATCACAGTTGATTACCCCATAAAGGAGACAAGAAGGATAAATTAGTTGGGTAGGACAAAGAGAGTGCCACAAAAACCCAGGAAAGAGAGAGTCCAGAAGTCAAATATCAATGACAATGTCAAATGCATAAGAGAGGGAGACTGAACTCACAGTGATGATGGATGACCTCAATTTCTTTTCAATCAAGTATGAAGGATGGTTCTTTGTTGGAAGGGAAGGGGCAGGAAATACTGTAGGTAACTTGGGAAGTGAAACAATGAGAAAGATAGCAATAGCTGATTATAATTGGCTAGACAACTAAATAAAATAATAACAAATTTCATTCAAAGGAACAAAAGTTCTAGAATTTCAAAGGAAATAACCAAGGAATAAAAGTGAGAAGAGTCAGCATGATCAGATTTCAAACTATATTGTAAGGGAGTAATCATCAAAACTATTTGACATTAGGTTAAAAAAGAATAGAAAAGTAGATCAGTGGAATAGTGCCAGATAGAGTGATCAAGCAAGACTCAGAAAGAATCAAAAATACAAGTCCAGCGTTCTAAGAACACAAGGGAAAGAACTCCTGAGAAGACTAGAAAGCAGTTTGCAGAAAACAACAACAAATGGTTAGAGCCATGCCTTCCACAATATAACACAACAAACTCCAAATGGATTCATAATCGAAATAGAAAAGGTTACATAAAAAAAAAAATTAGAGAACAGAAGGAGGCATCTTTCCGAACTATGCTTAGAGGGATGTTTCATAAATAAACAAGGGCTGGAAGTGATCACAAGTGATAATACAGAGAACTTTGAGTACATAAAATTTAAAACCCTCTTGCATGAACAAAATTAATGAAATAAAATCAACAAGCTTTTATTAAATGCTTGTTATAGTATTTGCCTTGAACAATGATAGGCTCTGGGGATACAAAGAAAAATGTAAAACAATCCCTACCCTCAAAGGGTTTACATTCCAATGGGGGAGATAAGATGTGTGTATACAGAAAACACATACATAGATATACGTTAACTTGGAGGCTTGGCTTAATGTAGAGCTGAATGAAGTCAGGATTCAAAGAGTTGGAGATTAGGGGAAAGCAAGGAGGACAGCCAATACAAAGACACAAAGATGTGAGATGGGTTGTTACATGTAAAGGAAAGCAAAAAGGCCAGTTTGACTCTAACACAGAGTGTATGGAAGGGAAGAACATATAAGAAGACTGGAAGCATTGTAAAAGATCAGGTCATGAAGATCTTTAAATGCCAACAAGGAAGTTTATTTTTGATCATATAAGTGATTAGGGCATATTAGAGTTTATTGAGTAGGGGGATGACATGTTCAGATCTTGTTTGAGGAAAATCATTTGGTGGGGAGAACTTTGTGGAGGATAAATTGGAGGGGGGAAAGACTTGCAGAAGAGACACCAATGAAGAGATATTTATTATAAAAGTCCAGATGTGAGGTGATGAGGGCCTGAACTAAGGTAGTAACTGTGTGAAGAGAGATAAAGAGATGTATCTAAGAGGCTTTGTAAAGGAAAAAATCACTACAATAAGCATATCTCATTGATTAGGGAAAACATCTTTACCAAAAACATCTTAGATTGAAGCCTGATGTCCAGGATATACATGAAACTGTCACAAATATATAAGACTAAGAGCCATTTCACCATAGGTAAGTAGTCAAAGGATATGAAGTTTTCAAAAGAAAAATTACAAACCATCAACAACCATATGAGAAAACGCTCCATATAATTTATGATAGAAATGGAAATTAAAACAACTCTGAAGATTCACCTCGCACCGATTAAACTGTCAAAGGAAATAAGATGGAAACAGTGGTAGAGGGACTCTGGAAGCCTGTGAAAAGGGGAGGACACTAATGTGTGGTTGGTAGAGGTGTTAATTGGCGTTAATTTTCTATTCTAGAAAATAATTAGGAATTATGAAAGAAATAGTAGTGAATACCTCATGTTCTTTGACCCAGAAATCTTATGACAGCATCTATCCCTAGGAAGCTAATAACAGAAAGAAAGGTCCTAAACATACCAAATATTCTCAGCAGAGTCTTTTGTGGTAATAAAAACAAACAAATGACAACAGCAATAACAAACCAACCTGAAAACAAAGTGGATGTTCATGAACTGGGAAATAATTGAATAAATTGTGGCATATGACTGTAAAGGAGTATGATTGGACTATAAGAAATTATTTATATATGAGAAATTCAGAAAATATGGAAAGACTTGTATAAACTGAGGCAGAATGAAGAAAAGTAGCAACAGGAGAACAATGAATACAATAATATTAATGAAAAAAAGTGAAATGACATTTGAGATTGAATTCAATGTTGTAATGGGGGTCTTGAGCACATGCCAAGTGCCACAGATGGTGTCTTCCGTGTGGAGACTCCATTTTAGGCACTGTGAGCATACATAAGACTCCCATTATGCTGCCATGAGTGTTATGTGGCACAGTGGTTAGAGGTACTGAGCCTGGAGTTAGGAAGACCTGATTTCAAACCTGGCCTCCTGGGCAGGTCATTTAACCTCTGTTTGCCTCAGTTTTCTCATCTGTACAAAGGGAATGATAATAATAACACCTACCTCATAGGGTAATTTTAAGGATCAAATGAAATAATTGGAGAATGCTTAGCACAGTGCCTAGCACTTAATAAGTTCTATATAAATGTTAACTATGATTAGGTATTGTTAGTTCCAGAGGAACAGGTCATACTATTCTCCTCTTTCAAGAGATGGGGGAGTAGGGTACTACAAATGTTGAATGTTCTGTAAATTTACAGACACAGTGATTGTATTAGTTTTGCTTTTTGTCAAAATAAAGGATTCTTAGGGGTAGTTGTAGGCAAGGAAACATGTTCCCAAATTAGAGTGTGGCAAAAATCAAAAGGCATTAGTAGAACTTTAAAATATGGATCATATATTATGTATATATGTATATGTACATGTAGGTGAAAAAAATGCATATGTGTGTATGTTTATATGTGTATGTATATCTCTAGAAAATTCAATCATTTTTCAGTCATTTACAACTTTTCTTGACCCCATTTGGGGTTTTCTTAGCAAAGATACTAGAGAGGTTTGTCATTTCCTTCTCCAGCTAATTTTGCAGATGATGAAACTGAGGTAAACAGGGTTAAGTTACTTGCCTAGGGTCACACAGCTACTAAGTGTCTGAGGCTAGATTTGAACACAGGACGATGAGTCTTCCTGACTCTAGGCCTGGTGCTCTATTCACTATGGCACTAGCTAGCTGCCCCAATATATGAGTCTTCGCACACATAACCATGTCCATTATTACCTTGCTACAGAGTCTTATATTCATGACTGAGGAGGCCATAGAAGACACACCATCAGTTGGAGAATGTCCTCTAAATTTACAGTACATGAATGTAATGAACTACACTATATAAGAAATAATTAATATAGAAGATTCAGAGAAACCTTAGAAGACTTATGTGGTACAATGCACAGTGAAGCAAGCAGAACCAAGACAGTCATATACATAATGACAATAGTGAAATGCAAAGAACAAAAAATTCCAAATTGAATATTGTGTAATTTTAAGGACCAAAGTCATCCCTGAAGAAAAGATGAGAAAATGGACCTTCTTTCCTTCTTTGAAGAGGTGAAGCCTTTGGGTCAGAATGCTATATTCCATTAGACCTAGGTGTACATATAGCGTGGAATTACTCTGGGGCTTCCTTACCATTAACCCACACTCAAGAAATGCCTATCCTGCCAAATTCAATAGATGTTTTGTAGAACTGTTTTCTACCCTTTCTTTAAAATTATTATTATTTTCTTTCAAAGGATGACTGGATGGGTTAAAAAAGGAGAATGATATATTTTGAAATGAAGGTGGCATAAAAGCTAAAGATAATAATAAACACTGATTTTTAAAATGCTGCTGCCCTACCAGAGCTCAGACTCTACAGGGGAGAGATGGTCTAGATTCGTAATTCCACTGTTATAGGGATTTCCTGGTGAGGAAAGCCCATCACTAGAGCGGATGGACACTTGTTCTGTAATTTTCAGTTTTAAAAAGTTATCTGGGGCATTGAAAAGTTAAGAGATGTCCAGGACATGAGGGACAGCACTTGAATCCAAATTTCTCTGGCTCCTAGGCTGGCTGTCTAGCCATTCTGGCTGCTTGCATCTCCGTAGGGGAGTTATCATATATAAAGCATGTTAATAAATCACTCAGGCATTTATTAGGCACTTACTATGAGCCAGATATTTAATTAGCATATGCATTAATTAATTTCTTCCCTTAAAATTTATCAAGTGATCACCAAGTGTTTGATATTTCAGTCAGTATCACAGGATTGTTATTCAGTTGTTTCAGTTGTGTTTGATTCTTTGTGACCTCATTTGGGCTTTTTTTTTTTTGACAAAAACACTGGAATTTCCATTTCCTTCTCCAGCTCATTTTACAGATGAGGGAACTGAGGCAAACAGGGTTAAGTGACTTACCCAGGGTCACACAGCTAGTAAGTGTCTGAGACCAGATTTGAACTCAGGAAGATGAGTCTTTCTGACTCCAGGCACAGCCCTCTAGCCACTGGGTCACCTAGCTTCCCTATATCACAGAATAGTAATTTATAAAAATAAAGAGGTCGTCCTTTTTTTAGGAGGCTCCCCGCTAGGGAATACACCAAAGTTTGTTTCACATTCTCTATTAATACTAGCATGTTGAATACCTTAGTGTCTTACCACTAGCACTCTCTTCTCTATAACTGCTCTGCATATATGGAACTGACCCAGGGAAACAGAATGTCAAGAAGTCTTAGCTGGTGCAGTAGAAAGGCTTTGGAGGAACCCTGAGTTCCCAAGTGCTTGTTTCTGCAACACGTGGTCTGCAGGAAGAGCTGTGGACTGTGCCCTATTCTACCCTCCATTCTGTTGATCCTGCATTGGTATAATCCAATATGGGAGTTTGGGGTCTTGAGCATGTGCAAAGTGACTGAAGGTCTAGGTCCATTGTACTATATCACGGTCCAAAAATTCAGAAGTCTGTTGAGATGAAGCATCGTATTCAGAGGCTGTCTTCCACTGTCCAGAAGCCTGAACAAGACCACTATTTATGAGGCATCTTCAGACACCCAGGATAAAAGAGGTCCCTTCATCAGGCGAATTTTGCTGCCTCTGTTGTATCTACATTCACAAAGTAATCTACAGTTTCCTTGGAAACATGAAAGAGTTTGCCTCTAAATTTAGCATGTTCATTCTGAGAGGTTGTAATAAGCTCAAAGAACATTCAGGAGGAAGTGCAGCAATGAAAAGGCACAGGATAGCTCACCCACACACCCATAGACGGTGTGTCAGGGAAAGCAGTTACCCCTCAGAAGAAGAAGGGAGGCATCTCTCTCTTATCCCCATCTCACACACACACCCACCCCCACCCACCCACCCACACACACACCCTTACAAATGTTATTCTTTCAAGGAGATCCTTGCTAGGGACACCTAGCAAGAATCATTCCCATATCTATTCTGTGGGACTCTGGTGATGTTCTCATTTACCTAAAGCTTGGGGCCAATGTCACTCATCATAGCTACCAAGGTACATTGGTAGTCTGACCCAGGTCACAGTAAAGGCCATCAGGACCTGAGGGATTTCTGTAGCCAAGCCTCTGTGGGTATGGAAAAAGTCATGTGACAGTCATATGTACTATTTTTCCTTGATAGATTGTAAGCTTCTTGAGGGCAGGGACTGTTTCCTTTTTGTTTTTGTATGTCCAGTACCTACTATAGTACCTGACATAAAGTAGTCCTTTAATAAATGTTTTATTGTTTGATCCTTAGGCTTTTGCTTTGCATAAATATTTGATTTTTTTAAGTTTACCAAAATTGAGTAGAATTATCATCTGTCACCTCTTTACCCTGTCCTAAAAGCGATCTCATTTTATGGAACAAGAGAATTAGCAAAGGAATCTCTCAAAATTAAACCAGCTAAGATTTTTAATATTGGTCCACATGTGTTTTTTCCAGGCAGCTCTTGGTAGACTTTGGAATAATCATTTTTTTTTTTTTTACCAGAGCAGGAAAGGGAAGAGCTGGTTAAGAAGATGGTATCTGAACTAGGATTTGTATTTCTAGATCATAGAAAAAGCTCACTCACATTAAGAGATAGAGTTCACTGAAACAAAATATTTGTTGAATGGATTTGCTAGGAATCTTTCATGTCTAATCAAAAGGGCCTTAAACTTGAAAAGAAAGGAGAAAGAAAACTGCCTCTGCATAGCCATCAGACTAGATACCCCAGAGAGTAGCTATGAGGTAGGAAGAAAAATGGCAGTAGAGACATGTAGTAATTCAAAGGAAACACAGTGTAGGAAAGGAAATGGCAATAAAACCTAGGGTCTCAAAGGTCTACACACCAATGCAAAATATATGAGCAACAAGCAAGATGAATTAGAGATTTTAATGCAATGAGGCAAATCTGACCGCACAGGTGTTAATGAGATTTGGTGGAAGGAGACCCATGAATGCAACCTGACTCTGGAAAAAATTTTCCTTGTTCCAAAGGACCAGGAAGGGTAAAGAGAGACAGGTGCAGAATAGTACTAATAAAGGTGATATACTCAGGAGAGAATCCAGGAGGCAAGGAGGGAAGCCTATTAGAGAACATGAAGATAAACCTCTATGAAGGCAGAAATGGAAATGTTAGTGTCATTTGAGTAGATTATAGAGCATCTGGGTAGTAAGAGAAATAGATGAGGAATTTAGGAAACAGAACACAAATTGCATGGATTGATGCATGATGCTAGAAGGGGGTTCTTAACCTGTGAGACCATGAGCTTTTTAAAATATGTTGGCAAATAATTCAATATAATTGGTTTCCTTTTAATACTATGTATTTTATTTTATGCATCTAAAACATTATTGTAAGAAGGTGTCCATAGGTTTCACAAGACATCAAAAGGGTCCATGATGCAATAAAGATTAAGAACCATTGATCTATAATGATGGGGACTTTGGTTATACAGATATCTGATACAGATCACTTTCTGTCAAAGGCAGAGCAGCTAACAATTTCTTGACTTCTCTTGATAACTTTATCCTTTAAAAGAACTGATCAATTGAATTTCTATTTTCAATCTGAGTCTTACCAACAAAGAGAAACTGGTTACTGGGGTGGGAATGATGGGCCCTTTGGGGAAAGTCACTACTTCATATTAAAATTTGAAAAAAAAGCAGGAAACAAAAAATCCATATGTGTATGTAAACAAACCAGGCAATTTTGTTACCACCTTGTTAAATTTAAGACAGTTTTAAACATATAAACCATAGAAAACAATTTTGGTTTTTTTTGTATATTGTAATGTTTGTCTTGATGATTGTTGAGTTCATGATAAAAATGACAAAAAAAAGAATTTTTGACAGTGGAGGAGAGGAAAATGAAATATAGTCTTACATGTGTCCTCAATTTTAAGAAAGTAGATTTGAAATGATTTAAAGAGGTAATGCCCATCAATTGGGGAATGTTGAACATGTTGTGGTAGATGATTGTGCTAAAAGAAATGACTAACAGGATGCTTTCAGAAAAACCTGGAAAAACTTACATAAACTGAGGCAATACTGAAATTAGCAGAGCCAGGAGAATGATGCACCGAGGAACAGCGATATAGTATCATGGTCAACTGTGAATGATTTAGCTATTTTCAGCAATATAATGATCCAAGACAATTTCAAAGGATTTAGGATGAAAAAATGCTATCCTTCTCCAGAGCAGCAGCTGATGGAATCTCAATGCAGATCAAAGTATGTTTCTTTCTTTTTTTTTTTATTAAACTTTCTTTCTTTTTCTTTTTTTTTGCCTGTGTTTTCTTTCACAACATGGCTTATAGTGCAATATGCTTTGCCTGACTGCACATGTGTAATTTATATCAAAGTGCTCACCTTCTCATGGAGGGAGAAAAGAGAGGAAGGGAGGGAGAAAATTTGGGATTGAAAATATTTTTAAAAAGAATATTAAAAATTATTTTATATGTAATTGGAAAAAATAAAACATTAAGATCTTTAAAAAGTAAAGGTTTGAAGAAAAGGTAAGACAGCCATATGATATAAAATGTTACAGAGAAAGTTATCCCAGGATAGATGAGAATCCTAACTTTCTAGCTAGCTGTTTTGCTAAGGGCAAGTCACCAGCTCCTTAAATCTCAGTTTTCCTCATCTCTAAAAGAGGCGTAAGAAAACTTGTGCTATTTACTTTACAAGGTGGTAAATGTTGATTATCCTGTATCTCTAATAATAAGAGCTTATTATTAAAGGCTATCATGTGGTCAGCAGAAAGAGCACTGAATTTGGAGCCAGAGGAGCTAGGCTTATATCACTTATGCTATTTAATTCTGATGTCACCCTGGGCAATTAGCTTATCCTCTCTTGGTCTCAGTTTGTTTATTGGTGAAATGAAGAGTTTAGACAGTGATCTCCATGTCACATATGGCATCCCAACTCTCTGTTCTATAATAGTGAATTTTAAACAGAGATTTTAAGTCAACATGGTGGGCAGGGTATGGGGAGATATTTTGAGGCAAAGGGGCCTTTCTGGCACTCCTCTCTCCACCAGGTCATCATGGCACCAAGGAAGATGCTCACTCTCCTCCCTTTCCTCCGAAATCTGTCCCTATGGAGGCACTGAACAATTACACTCTGTCTAACCAGCTGGTGATTCTAAACCTCTCACTTCACAAACTGAGCACTTGCATCATTGAGCTAGTGTATAAAAAGAGGAATGAGAAAGGGCAGCTAGGTAGGCAGCGATAGATACACTGCTGGAACTGGAATCAGGGAGACCTGAATTGAAATCTAGCCTTGGACACTTCTAGCAGTGTGACCCTGAGCAAGTCACTTAAGCTCTGTCTGCCTCAGTCCTTTACCTGTAAAATGGGGATAATCACAGCACCTACTTTTGGGGGTTATCTGGAGGAAAAAACGAGATAATATTAATAAAACCTTTTGAAAACCTTGAAGTACTAGGTAAATGCTAACTCATATATTTTTTAATTGGGCTTAAAGAATATTAAAGAGGTCAAAGGACTGTTGGTCAGTCAAGGCAAGAGGGAAGGGAAATGAGCTGGCGACCCTCTTAATTTTGAAGTCGCTGTTTTGTTTTTTGTTTGTTAGTTTTATTTTGGTTTTGTCTTCTCCCTGCTCCCTGGAGCGGGCTAGTGTGAATTTACAGTGTGGCAAAAACTGTTCTTGTCGTGGACGACTGATTTCCTTGGACTCCTGGGATGTTTACTAGATTCTGTAAATGCCAATTCATTCATACTCAGTGAACTGGAAGACCTGCAGCAGGTGTGGGAGGTGAGCAGGGCACTCAATTTTGGCTTGCCTCATTGGCTGACTTTTTTTTAAGACCTTACCTTTGAGTGTGTGTGTGTGTGTAAATTTTTTTTCCTCTCCTGTCCTCTTTAATCCTTTTGCACAATATCTTGGGCTTGTAAAACACTTAGTACCTGCCGCATAAAGCAAACCGATAAATTAGAGCCAGACGATCCCATCAGTTTTACTTAGCACCACAGAAACAAGAGGAAAGTGAATGAAGATAGAATGGCCCTAGGGTCATGCTTGAGGAGAAAGGGTTTTAAGTCAGGAAAGAAGTGAGAAGGGTTGAAATAACAACAGTGGAGTTACAGTTCAGAGATGAGAAGGAAACCCCAGCCTGGCAATGGCTAGCAGTGCTGAGAGTGAAAAGCTTTTCAAGAGTATATTATCTTGAGACAGGTAGTGGATAGAGTACCAGCTCTGGAGTCAGGACAACCTGAGTTCAAATCTGGATTCAGACACTTATTAGCTGTGTGACCCTGGGCAAGTCACTTAACCCTAATTGCTTGTAAAAGAAAATAAAAACTAGAGTATATTATCTGGGGGCAGCTAGGTGGCACAGTGGATAGAGTACCAGCTCTGGAGTCTGGAGGACCTGCATTTAAATCTGACCTCAGACATTTACTAGCTGTGTGACCCTGATTGCCTCTAACAGAAAAAAAATAAGAGTATGTTATCTGGGATATTAGAACACTGGGGACTTAATGAAGTTAAGATGAGTAGTCTCAGACTGGTTAGGATCCCAGGGCGATGAAAGTTAAAGGTTAAGACAGTGGCATATTCCTTGGTGTAGTATAAAAAGCAGCATGATAAATGAGACAAAAAGCTGGTTTCAGAGTCAGAAGGATCTGGGTTCAAGTCTTACCTCTAACATACACTGGCTGAGCAACCATAGGCAAATCAATTAACCTCTTAGTACTCAAGGCAGCTCTCTAAAGACTTCAAGTTGTAGAGAGAATGTGGCAACTTGCATTGGTAAAGGAATTTCCTCACCTAGGAATTCCCTATACTGACAGAAAGCAGCTCTAGTCCCTGTCTTTATCCTATGCAGTGAGCTCCCCTTTCTGGGCCTCAGTTTCCTCATCTGTGGAATTTGGAGTAGTGGTGGTGGTTAGAGGTCAGACTGGATTATTTCTGAGGTGTTTTTCAGCTCTCCATTCAATGATCTTAAAAGTGGGGAAATCAAGGCCCAGAGAGGTTAACAAACTTTCACCCTGGGCTACCTGAAACATCAGTGGTAAAGTGGGGGATTAAGACCTACTTCCACAAAAGAGCTGATGAAGCAGAGAAAAACCTTTGGCAAGAGTTTGTCTCCATTATACATTATTAGCTTTTATTTGTCCTAACATTAATTAATTCATTAACTAAATTCAACAAAGAGCTAAGTTGGAGACAGTACCTACTACCACTTCCCACATTCATTCAAATTCCAACTGAACAGATTTCTAAAAATAAGTGTCAAAATATCATAAAGACATGAGAAACCTGGGAGAATGAGGCGCTTAAGATCCCCTCCCCCTTCCACTTCCAAATCAGACTGTCCTGATAGTTCCAACTGGTATGTTTCCACTGTTGGGAGGTGAGGGGCTAAATGCTCCCATATCCATTGCTTCCTCTAGACTTTGGACCTTTCTGTGATATAATCGTGGATTTCTCACTATGGAAAGCTAGCTTTGTTTTAAAAGGCTGTAATAAGCATGCAATGAGTTGTGAAGATAGGAATATATTCACCCATGTATATTTACGGACACATTCCCCCAGGCAGTTTGTAGCTACATCGACTACTAACTCTATAGTATAATTTTTCAATAATATTACATGGTTTAATGAAAGTAATCTAGAAAAGCTTTTATAAAATTTTATTTTAAAGCACACATTCACTGAATGGTTTGAAATCACCTTACAAAATAAAAGCTTTGCCCTTTTGGCTAAGACCAAGTTCCTTCCTCTAAAACGGCCCATTTCAGTGTCATTTTGCTGCTTCAAAAAAAAAAAAAACAAAAACAAAAGATGAATTTGCTGACTTTTCAAAGGTACAGCCCTGGAATCCGTGGTGTCTTTCTCTGAATTCCTAGGATACACCTCAGGCTTGAGATAACAAAGAATACAATGATAAGATCATTTGTTCATTCATTCATTTATCTGTCCATTCATTTGACAAGTTTTAATAAAGTCCCACTTTGTGTTTAGAACACTTACAGGTGAAACAAAGTTAGCTTTCCACACTGTTTCCATGCTATTTTTATTCCCATTTTACTGCTGAAGAAACTGAGGCAAACAGAGGTTAATTGAATTGTCCAGTATCTCACAGCTAGTAAATATCTAAGACTGTATCGGAACTCAGGTCTTCCAGACTCAAGGTCTAGTGCTCTATCCACAGGGACACCTAGCAATCCCGAAGGTGTTGTTGTTGAGACATTTCCAGCTTTTGGAGACCCCATTTGGAGTTTTCTTGGCAAAGATATTGAGAGGTTTGTCATTTCCTTCTCCAGTTCATTTTATTGAGGCAAACAGCATTAAATGACTTGCCCAGGGTCACACAGCTAGTTAATGTTTGAGGCCAGATTTGAACTCACAAAGACAAGTCTTCCTCCCTGCCCTCTGTCCACTGCACCGCATAGCTACACATGCGATTAAGGGATGTCATTTGATTTCCTATGAAGACTTTCCCTCTCACTCTCTCAGCTCAAAGTTCCTAATGCTCCATACACTAGAGAGGATGATCAGCTGTAGAATGATGGGGTGTGTCATGCAAATACAGCACCCTAAATTGAACAAAAGATTCTAGATGTGGTCTCTCCAGGGCAAAATACAGCAGGATTCTCACTGCACTATCCCTCTATTAATAGAGGCTTTGGGGGCAGCTAGTGCAGTGGATAGAGCATTGGGGCTGGAGTCAGGAGGAGCTGAGTTCAAATCTGACCTCAGACATGTGCTAGTTGTGTGACCCTGGGCAAGTCACATAACCCCTATTTGTCTTAGTTCCTAATCTATAAAATGGGGACACACTGGAGAAAGAAATGGCAAACCACTCTAGTATCTTTGCCAAGAGAATTCTAAGGATGTTGTCCATGGGGTCATGTAGAGTTGGATGCCACTAAACAACAAAAAGTTGTTTTATTATAAATTTTCTTGCCTCAAACTGTTGCCCTATCCAAAGTTTTTAATGAACTGAAAGCTCCACATCTGTTTCCACGTACTGTTACTTAGCCTTGTATTGGCCATTTAAATATGAATATGGATTGCCTATTTCTGTATTTATATTTGAAATTTTGAATGAAGGAGCATTTAAGTGCTTATTATATGCCAAGTACTGAGGTGAGCATTGGGGATGAAAAGAAAAACTGAAGCAGCCTCCACTCCCAAAAAGCGCTCACTCTAATTGGAAAAGACAGCACATAAAAGAAAATTAGGCTGAAGGGCAGATAGAAAGGACCAGAAGGCCTGAGGTTGCAGCTGTCAAGTAGATGGCAAGGCCCAGGGATCCTTCACTTTTGTTAGCAGTTCAGAACACAGTGCTGGAAGTCTACAGAGTGTAGAATCGGAGCCCATGGTAAGGCCTGATGATCTTCCACCTAATCAGAAGGGGTAGAGTTTGTGAGTCCCATAGTATCCCCCAAGGCACGGTGGGACAACACAGGATTAGGGGGAAAGGGGTGTGTGTGTGTGTGTGTGTGTGTGTGCATGTGTGTGTGTGTGTGTGTGTGTGTGTGTGTGTGTGTGTGTGAAGGCAATGGGGAAGGGTGCCTCTGTCTTCAGGACACCTGCTTTACTAGGATTCCAGTATTGGTGGGGGGAAGGGTAAGGAGGAAAGTGAAAGGGGGAAGGGCCCTGCCCATTAAATCCATTAACGTGCTATCCATCACAGAGAAGTGATAGATTTAGGGTGCAGGGTAAGATCCATATATTTTTGTATACAGCCATTAAAGAAATTTGTTTTGCTTGACTCTGCATATTTGTTTCAAGAAATTTCTAGCTCTTTTTTTTTCTTCCCCAATGGTTGGTAAGGGTGGGAGAGAGAAAATAGATTTCCTTTAATTAAAAAAAAAAGAGAGAGAGACAAGTGGGGAGGGTGTTACAGATGAGGAATGCTTCATGCACGTTCAGGTGAGGCAACTGTATTGTTAGTTTTACTTAATTAGTTTACTTTCTTACAAGAGACCTTTCAAGAAGTGGGAGTAATCTGTAAATGTTTGTAATGAAAAAACAAAACACATCAATTAAAAAAATATCCCAAACCTAACCTTGTTAGAGTATGCCTATCACTGTAGGCTAAGATCCTTTTAAATTGAAATTCTGTCATCCATTCATTAAAAAACAGTCATTAAATACATGTAGAACACTAGACTTGATATTCTGGTGGATGCAAAGTTTAGATAAGATATTTCTTGGACAGCTAGGTGGCATAGCCAATCGAGCACTGGGCAGAGAACAAGGAAGACCTCAGTTCAAATCTAGCCTCAGGCATTTACTAACTGTGTGACCCTGGGCAAGTCACTTAACTTCTGTTTGCCTCAGATTCTTCACCTATAAAATGGGAATGATAACAGCACCCACCTCCAGAGAGGTGGGTAATCTGTCACCTTGAGGCCACATATGGTCTTCTAGGTTGTTGGGTGCAGCCTTTTGACTGAGTCCAAGTTTTACAGAACAAATCCCTTTAATTAAGGGGATTTGTTCTGTGAAGTTTGGATTCAGTAGAAGGACCACATTTGAGGACCTAGGGGGCCACATGTGACCTGGAGGTTGCAGGTTCCCTAATCCTGTCCCAGAGTGTTGTAAAGATCAAATGAAATAGTAATTGCAAAGCATTTATCATTGTGCTATATAAATGTTAGCTATTTATTGTTGTTGCTTCTGCTCTGAATATTTTTACAGTTCAATAGGGCACAAACACTGGAAAGTGTGCTCCATATTATTACATAATAAGTGTATTAAATGAGAGCCAAAAACATGCAGTAGAAGATGCCAAAACAAGGATTATTACTGACAGAGAGGCCATCAGAGGCTACAAGGAGGGTTTGCCATTTGGGATAAACTTGTAGGAAAGAAAATTTTCAACAGGTAAAGATAGTAGTAGGTTACCCCAATCACACAAAACAACATGAGCAAATGTAGAAGTTGTTGTAATTGTCCACTCATGTCCAACTCTTTGTGATCCCATTAGGGGTTTTCTTGGCAAAGATACTGGAGTGGTTTGCCATTTCCTTCACTAGTTCATTTTACAGATGAGGAAAGTGAGGCAAAAGGGGTTAAGTGACTTGCCCAGGGTCACACAGCTAGTAAGTATCTGAGGTCAGATTTGAACTCGGGTCTTCCTGACTCTACTTCTATCTACTTCACCACATAGCTGCCCTGTAAGGTAGAAGTAGGAACATCATGAGAATATTTGCATGGAGTGTCAAGTTGACAAAATTGAGTAAAATGAGAAGACTTGAAAGGTAAGTGAAGGCTGATTTTGGAAGTCCTTAAATGTTGGGCAAAGGAGGTTGGACTTTACAGGGAAGGCATCTTTAGGGAGCCATTGAAGACTTTTGAGCAGTGGAGTGACATCACCAGGTCTATATATAATGAAGATGGTTTTATCAATGATGTGAAGAGAGTTGTCAAATAGAAAGATAAAATATGGGAAGATCCAGTAGGAAGAGAGTGTAAAAAGTAAGGCAGGTGGTGATGATGGCCTCTACCAGGAAGGTGGCAATGACAATGAGAGAAAGAAATGGAAGAAAGATATTGCTCTGGTGGAATTGAGAGAACTTGGCATTTCCTCCCTTACTGTAAATGTGTCAAGATTTCTATCATCCTTAAAACACGTACACACAAATGACATTCATTTGAGCTAGCCATTGTTCTGGATAATATCTTAAATTTCTGTTCCCTTTTATTTCCAAATTCCCACAAAGCTTCCTGGGATAGACCAGGTAGTGGTCTATAGTGGACAGAGAAATGGGCCTGGAGTCAGGAAGCCTCATCTGGTCTCAGACACTTATTAGCTGTATGACCCTGGCCAAGTTACTTTACCCTATTTGCCTCATTTTCCTCATCTGTAAAGATGAGCTGGAGAAGGAAATGGCAAACCACTCCAATATCTTTGCCAATAAAATTCCAAATGGGGTCACAAAGAGTCAGACACATCAAGAATCAGATGGAATATGGTAGTTTGCATGGTGTAGAATCAAGAAAACCTGAGTTCAAATCCTGCCTAGGATGCTTAATAGCTCTAGGGCCCTGGGTAAGTTAGTAACAGTTTCCTCATATGTCAAATGAAAATAATGATAGCACCTGCCTAACAGGGTTGTTATTTCTCCAATGAGATAATGCATGTAAAGTGGTTTGCAAACCTTAAATGCTATATAAAATGCTAGCTATAATTGATAGTTTCAGTGATCCCATTTTTCTAAGTACACATTCATTCCTTAACCCCTTACAAATCTGGCTTCTAATACCACAATTCAATTGAAATTGTTCTTTCCACAGTTAACAATGATGCCTAAAAAATCAATCTGATGGTTTTTCGTCTGCCTTTTTTGGAACTCTCTGAGACTTTGACACTGTTGCCCACCCCCTCTTCCTTCTCATGAATATTTTCCTTTCCCTTGGTTTCTATGCTACTCTTCTCTTCTCGTTCTCTTCCTCTTTACCTTTTCTTTCTTCATTCCTTGGCTAGATCATTTTCTGTCTTTTTCCTCCCCACACCCATCCCTCCCCACCAACCTTGCATGTACCTCTGGGCTCTGCCATGGGCTTGCTTTACTTCTAATCTTCTCGAGAGTAGGGATTGTTCCGTTTCTCTCTATGTGCTTAGCATAGAAGCTGGCTCATAGTGTGTATTTAATACATGCTTATTGATTGTTTCTCTTTCTGTGCTCTCCCTTATTGATCTTACCAGTTCCCTTGTGTTTAATTATCATCTTTATGCGAAGGACTCCAAATCTATATGTCCAGTTCTCATTTCTTCCCTGAACTCTCACCCGGAATCACCATCTGTCTACTGGACATCTCCACCTAGATGTCTCATCAGCATCTCAAATGCAACATGTCCAAAAGAAGCTTCCTCACATTTACCTCTAAACTTCTCTCTCCTCCAAACTTCCATATATCTGTTGAGGACACAATTACCCTCTCAGTAACCTATGGTCATTAACCTTGAAAGTAGCTTATTTGAACTTAGATTTTTAGTAAGTTTTTTTTTCTTTTTGGAGGGGGAAGGTAGGGCAATTGGGGTTAAGTGATTTGCCCAAGGTCCTAGTTTTGTGTTAACTCTCTGAGGCTGGATTTGAACTCAGGTCCTCCTGACGTCAGGGCCAGTGCTCTATTCACTGCGCCATCTAGCCGCCCCAGATTTTTAGTAAGTTTTTAACAATGTAAAGCATAAATTTGCTTTGTGGCAATTTCCACTTGACACCTGTGACTTAAGTTTTTCAAGTCAATAAACAGTCAAAAAACATTTATTAACTGCCTAGTATATGGCAGTATGGGGGTAGCTAGGTGGCACAGTGGACAGAGTACAGGGCCTGGAGTCAGGAAGACTCAATTTTCTGAGTTCAAATCTGGCCTCAGACATTTCCTAGCTGTGTGACCCTGGGCAAGTCACTTAACCCTGTTTTCCTCAGTTTCCTCATCTGTAAAACAAGCTGAAAAAGGAAATGGCATAGTAGTTATCTTTGTCAAGAAAACCCCAAATGGGGTCATGGAAAGTTGGACGCAACTGAAAAATGACTTAATATAAAAGTATGTGCTTGGTACTGTGCTAAAAGGTGAGGATACCAAAAAAAAGACAAAAGACATTCCCTTCCCTTAGGGAGCTTGCAGTCTATTGGGGGGAAGACATCACGTAAAAAGAACTTGAAAAGTGGGCTGGGTGGATTTGAGGGACAGTTCCTGGTGTTGGGTAACCTTGATTATTATGAGTCCTAGAATTCCAGAGTAAAGAAAAGTGCAGTTCTGCCTGATGAGGCCAAACAATACAGGTTTAATCCCCTTTTCAGGTGAAAACCCTTAAAATACTTAATTATTTCTTGTTCTTTCCTCAAATGGGATGAGACCAACATCCTTCACCATGTTGGTAGCTCTCTTTTGGATGCTACCCAACTGAGAAATGTCTTACCTAAAATGTGATGTCCAGGCCTGAATCCAATACTCCAGACATGATCTGACCAGGGTAGAGTAGAGTGAGGCTAGAGAACAGTACCCGACACATAGTAGGTGCCTAATAAACACGTGTGCCATTGAATTCTATTGTTGCCTTTTTATCCCTGTACATCATGCCTCTGACAATATACTGTAATACTAACTTTCTTAGCTGCCATATAACACTGCTGACTTGTATTGAACTTACAATTCACTGAAACTCCCAGATAGATTGCACATGAATTACTGTCTTACCCTACCTCCTGAATCTTGTATTTATGAGGTTGACTTTTTAAAAACGAGTATAGATCTTTATATTTTTCCCTAATAAATTTCACCTAATCTATCTGACCTAATGTTCCAGCCTGTCATGAATTTTTAAATAAACTCTACCTGTATCATATTGTGTATTATCAATTAATTGATCGATCCATCAATCAAACATTTATGAAGCACTTTCTATGTGCCAGGAACTGTGTTTTGTGCTAAGGATACAAAAAGAGGAGACAGACAGTCCCAGCCCTCAAGGAGTTTATACTCTTAAAGCACTAGCTAGCCTTCCTATTTCTGGATAGTCTGTAAACTCAATAAACATGGTGAATACCTTTGGCCACACTACTGATAAAACTATTAAACAGGATTAGACTAACTCCAGATTCATGGGAGTTCTTTATTGAAATTCTTCTTCCAAGCTGACATTAAACCATTAAAGATCATTCTTCAAATGCATTCATTCAACTGGCTCCAAATCTATCTCATTGTTTCTAGCTCACCTCTCTACATCTTTTCCACAAGAATATTTTCAGTCTTTATTATTATTATTTTACCAAATCTAAGTAGACGATAAAACTAGATTTAAAAAATCTAGGTAAACTATAGAGCATTCTCCTGTTTTGTCAGTTTAGAAATGTAGGCCAAAAAGGAAATCAGGATAAGCTGGTCCAACTGTAACTAAATAAAGCCATGCTAACTCTTGGTGATTATCTCTTTTTTTTTTCTATAGTAATTGTTTAATAACCATTCTGTTAATAATACTACTCTATTCTCTTCTCCCTTTTATGATAGAGAAGCATTTTCCTTCTCAACCCTGTGGGACCTTTCTTATTCTTCATGAGCTTTCAAAGATCCTATTTAGGGATTTTTGCATCTATGACAAGTAGCATGGGAGGTACCTTCAGGTGTGGGAGGTGAGTGTACCTTACCTCTGAGAAACAGACAACCAGAGGAAGTGATTCATTTGATAGCTTTCTATTTAAACTAAATGTTCTTGATGACTAGGTACTAAACCAGTTGTTTATTCACATTTGGCAAACAAGAAGCCTGATTACTTGGGGTGTTGGTGGAGGTAAGGGTGATGATGAGGGTGAAGGTGGTTGTGGGGTGGTACCTTTAATAGAAAGTAGATTGAAATGAGTCTTGAATTCAACCACTCTCTCAAAAACCCCATCATGACCAAGTGAGAAGGGATCACCTAATCCAATTCTTCGAGTTTACAACAGGAGGAAACAGATCCCACAGTGAAACAGTTATGTTGGTTTTAGTGATCACTAGCTCCCTTTCTAAATGTCCACAAACCTTCCCTTTAATGATGAATTCTTGAATTTTGACAAGAATCAGAGTAAAACCCCTAGGCCTATATATTTAAACACTACACTTATCCTCATTTGAAAACTGGGATGTTTCAAAACTTCTGATCTGGTGGCACCTGTACCATCCTCCAAATCTTTTTTTAAAGATAACTCTTCAATAGTAGTTGAGCTGTTGGCCTCTACAGAGACTTCAGACAACAGGCTGGCTACTACAACCAGCCTAAGGACGTGAATCCTGCCTGTTATATTACTTATCTCAGTTGGCCTCAAACGGCCAAGCAATGGTTAATAGTTTTTAGGCATTTCTGAATAGTAATTACAGTGCATATTTAAGGAAGACATAATGACATCTCCAACTTTGAATTATTCTTCTTTCTGAAATGGAGCACCGATATCTACCCAACAGTCTAGGAGGGATGAAATCTATAGCTCCCAGAACTGATAGAAAATTCCTGGAGGTGAATAATTCATGCATGCTCTGTGATTGCAGTTGTACATTATATCTGTTTCCATTAGATGTCCTCTTTTATTGAGTTTCCACAGTGCACGTCAGTAGCCTCTGTCTGAAATAAGTCACTTGCTTTTAAAAATGGGTTCTGGATGATATAATTTCATTTGCATTATTATGGGGAGCCCACAGTGTTTGTGTTTGGGTTTTTTATATCTTCTCTCACTGATATCTGAGAACTTCCTTTGGATCTCCTTTCAAAAGTCTTCTTCTCTGAGACCCAGAGAAGGATGCCTCTTACCTTTCCATGTAGAAACTGGCCATGTCCTTCTTCTCGGTCCAGGACCTGTTCATACTGAAAAGAAGGTCCTCATTCAAGGCCCCCAAAGCCACCTTAGTTACTTTTAACTAGATTATTTTAAGCCTTCCTTCTTAATGAACACATATGTACATACATACATATACACATACATGTACATTATAATAAGAATACACACAATACATATACACACTAACACATACATATGTGCATATATATGTAATGTGTGGGTATATATGTACTTTTGCAACCTCTCATTAAAGGTGGCATGTTTTTATGGTTAGCCCAACTGCACATGACTAAGAATCTGGGATCTTTCCTCAGTTCCTTAGTTGTTTTTTTGGGTTAGAATCTGGCAGAGACATACCTAACTGAAATTGTACCTGGGGAAATTCAATTGTAAGACAGGGGAATGGTGCAGAGGACCTCTATGGTTGCGGTGGGAGATGTGTGATGGTGTAGAAAATTCCCCATTGGGTTACACTTGGAGAGGTCTGGTAGGTTCCCCATGGTCATGTCACTCATTAGAGTTAGAGGTGAAGACAGGCCCTCTCAGAAGGTTGTCAAGGTGATGTGACCCTGGCTGGGTCTAGTTGTAGCCTAAGCTTTCAGAGAACCCCAAAGGGGAAAAGGAATAAGCAGACAAAACCCTTCGAATGTCAGCACTTTGGTGCTAGACCCTGTGTGTCCTGGCATGGTTATGGCTTTGGAAGCTGAGCTCAGTTGCTTTCTCTGAGACCCCTCTTTCTCCATGTGCAAATGGGCATCATTTGTATTTTGTGCGATCTATTTACTTCCAGCATAAGATATAACTCCTCTAGTTGTCATTTAAAGCCCTTTAACCCATTCCCAAACTACTTTTACAGCCTTATTACACATTACTCCCCTCATGTATATTGAGCTACAACCAAATAGACCTTCTTACTCTGTCTCTCACACACAGACCTCCCTTTGTCCGAGCTGTCCTCCATCTCTGGAATGCATTTCCACTCAGCTTTGTTTCTCAGAATCCCATTTCCATCAAGGTTCACCTCTGGCAAGAAAGAGGCCTTTCCTGATCCCCTCAGCTGCTACAACCTTCCCTCCAAAATCACTTTGCATACAAATAATATTAATAATAATTTATAGAATGAATTCTAAATTTCTAAGGGATATTTCCATATTTCTGTCCTTGTTAGACATCAGGTAATATCTCTTTGTAAAATCTAATTGATATTAAGTGGTTAACTGATATTCATGAGAGATCAACTGATTAATCCATATCAGGGCACATTGGAGAGGGCAGCTAGGTGGCACAGTGGATATAGAGCCAGGCCTGGAGTCAGGAAGACTCATCTTCCTGAACTCAAATCTAGCTTCAGACACTTATTAGATGTGTGACCCTGGCCAAGTCACTGCACCCTGTGTTAACCCTGGCACTATGTGCCAGGCATTTTCAGTACTTTGTAATTATTATCTCTTTTGATCCTCACAACTACCCTGGGACATAGGCACTTTTATGATTCCCATTTTACAGATGAGGAAACTGAGGCAAACAGAGGTTAAATGACTTGGCTAGCATCCTACTGGAAGTAAGTATCTGAGGCTGGATTTTATGGAATGCAGCTGAGCATGACCAGAGGGAGGGCAAACATTCACCTCCTGAAGGGAATTAGCCCTTGGAAGGTTTTGCTCTCTCAGTTCACTTGATCTTACTCTGGTTCAAGGACTGGTTTTGGTACTTCACTTAGCCTGCTGCAAGAGATTTTGGCCATCATTTCCTGGAGCAAGGGGAAGAGACACGTGTATTCACTTGCCCTGGGCTCATGAAGGAACAAATAATTTTGGAGCCAGGTCAGAATTCAAGTGAGTCTTTGAAGATCAAAGGTACATTCACTTGGTGCTCTATACAAAGGCCACTTGGAGGTAGACCACCCACCCTTCTCAGGGAAGATCCCAAACACTCGAAGATGGGGTGCTTTTTACTGTTGTAGTAGTAACATCCTTTATTCCTTCCTCCCTGCACAGTGATGTTTAATTCCCTGCCTTTCATTACATTTAATTCTGTGTTATTCTGTTTTTATTTTGTATCGTAGTTACAATATATCTATAGCAATTTCTCCAGGGCTACTTTCCAACTCCCATTCATGATATTGTTCCAGGAACCCAGAAGGTGGCTGACTACTTTTCTTCTCAGCATTAAAAGGATAATTTTGAGGAGTGAGGGTGGTTTTCTTTAATGATATCACTCATGAGTCCCCCTCCTTCAGTTGCTGAGTTGTTTTCAATTGTGCATGACTCTTTGTGACCCCATTTTGGGGTTTTCATGGCAAAGATACTGGAATGATTTGCCATTTTCTTTGCTAGTGTGTCCTCATTTTACAGATGAGGAAACTGAGGCAAACAGGGTTAAGTGATTTACCCAGGGTCACACAGCTAATAAGTTTCTGAAGCTAGATTTGAACTCAGGAAGATGAGTCTTCCTTACTCCAGGTCTGGCTCTCTATTCACTGTGCCACCTAGCTGTCCCTATCCAGTGTGCCCTGATTAACTTGGTTAACTAGCTGATCTCTCTTACATTTCAATTAACCACTTAACATCAATTAGATTTCACAAAGATATTCACTGATGTTTAACAAGGACAGAAATACAGAAATATCCCTCAGAAATTTAGAATGCATTCTCCTATAAATACATACAGAGTTCAGAAGAAAATGGATTTAACCTCAGGAAACACATGTTACAAAAATGTAAGTCAGTTCCCGATTGGATGGAAGTCCTTTTCTCCCTTTGTGGAGTTCTTAGTGAATTCCCTTTAGGTATTGTTTACTTCTGGGCTTCTTAGAGATTCCAAAAACTGCCTTTCCATAGTGAAAGTTCCATAGCTTATCCTTGGCTCCTGAGGCAGATAATTCTGCCAATCACTTCTGTCCCATGGTCCTTGCTATAGGGCTCTGATGTAAAGTCTTTATCTTTCAACCTTCTAAAGTGTGTAAAGGTTATTCTCTGGTTGGGGAGTGGGGTGGGATATAGAGACTCTTTCCATCCCAGCTGCTCCCCAAGTGAATCCCTCTCAAGGGCAAAGCTGAGTCTAGGTAGAATCCCAGACTCTTAACAGGCTTGCTATTTTTATTCAAGCTCCATAAGATATGACTGACTCTCCCCAACCAACCACAAGACATGTCTTGTGGGGCATCATTTGCTTTCATCCAATGGCCCCAAAGCACTGTATTCCTCCTTTGGCTTAATAATTGCACCTAATTTAAACTTCTGATTGGTTGATTCAGTTGAGAGGTCCAAGCCTTTTCTTCTCTAATTATCGCCATATTTATTATATGTTGTTAGAGATTTGTTTTGTGTGCCCACTGATAGACTATAAGCTCTACCCAGGCTTATCTTATAAATCCTCCAGTATCTCTCAGGTTTTCTGCACTTTTACTTTTGTTTTAAAATAAGATGCTATTTGTAAAGTGCTTTGCAAACAATAAAGCACTATATAATATCAATTATTAATAATAATAAATTATAATTAATTATGTAGGCAGCTAAGTGGTGCAGTAGATAGAGTTGGACCAACAGTCAGAAAGACTTGAGTTCAAATGTGACGTCAACAGGAAGCAGAGACCACTGGCTGCCCTTCTTTCTGTTAGCCTGCCTGCCTGTCCAGCTGGGGCCCAGTAGTAGCAGGTACCAAAGGAAATTCTTCCTGCCAATATTTCCTCCACTCTTCCCCCTCCTGGTTATATGTTGATCCCTGGGGAGGAGAAACTAGAATTACTTGTCTTCTCTAACCCTGCAGCCCATATCTGCCTTCCCAGTGGTGGTTTACCAGGCTTCTCTAGGCATCCACCCTTTGTCTACTGGACATGGGCACTCACAACCCTTGGATGACTGGGGAGCCACTCATCCAGCAAAGACTGAAGTTCACCTGGCCTTTGTATTTGCCATACTGCTATACCCTCTGACCCTGTCACTATAACCTCCTAAGTCCTGGGAATTGCCACATAACTTACCAATATATCCCTTTGAGCCCTGGGCCTTGCCATCTGAATTACAGCTATGCTGTATAGACCACACATCCATCCATCTCCCCCACAGTTGAACCCTCCCATGAGTGTTTCCTTTATGAATTGAAATACAAGCCTCTTGGAGTAGGGACTGTCTCATTTCTCTCTTTGCCTTCTTAGCATTTAACATAGTGCTTAGCACATGGTAAGTACTTAATGAATGCTTTTTTTTATTCATCTGTTCACAGTTGCAAATGGGTCACCAAGAGTGGAGCTATGAGTGGACAGAAGAAGATGGATATGAGAGATTTAAAAGTAGGATATACAGGGCTTGGCAGGTAATTTGATATGTGTGGGTGTGAGGGAGAATCAAAAATGACTCTCTCCTTTTTAGGATAACAGTGTTGTCAAATGAAATAAGGATATTGTGAAGAAGGATAGGTTGGGCAGGGGGGAGGAGATAATGAATTCCATTTGGAACATGTTGAGTTTTGAAGTGCCAGGTGAATTGAAAAGATAGACGTCCAGTGGTCAGTTGAATGTATAAGAGTTTTATTTAAGGGTGAGGTTAGGAATGGATATATAGACTTCGGAGTCATCTGCCTAGAACTGCTAATTCAACTCATGGGAGTGACTGAGATCACTGTTGTGAAGATAAGAGTCTTGGGGCTACTCAAGCTTTGGAGAGACTGAAGATGAAAGGGAGGGAGAATGATCTAAAGGGTGAGTTCTTAAAGGATGCAGTAATGAATGGGATCAAGTCAGGCTGATTGGTAATTTTCAGTGGGACTTTTTATACCTTAGAAATCATCAAAGGCAACAAATCAGAGAATGATTTTTCAAATTGTCTAAATTTAAGAAAGTGATGGGAAAATGTTAATAATGCAGATTGAATTTAAGAGTGTGACCTGTGCATGCACCCCGACCTGGTTGTTAACTATCAGCACACCTCTGGTTTGTGGGCAACAGTGGAGGGGTTATATTGGGCCATGAGAAGAACTACCTCATATTCTGAGAAAGGAGCAAAGGAGAAGATAAGTGATGATATAGTGACTGAGGTTTTGAGGTATGCAGGAATGAAGACAAGAGATCACATGATAGAAGGTTTTGCTTTCTCAGTAAAACAGGAAGGTCATTTACTAGGAGAGGAAGGACCAAGGGCACCTGTTGGGACTTGAAGAAAAAAGAAAGTTTGAAACAGTCACTTTGGGGATTGGGTTAGGAAGTCTATCAAGGATGAAAACAAGAATTTATAAGGAGCTGTAAGAACTCAGCATGAATTTATGACTGTATGATTTGGGGCAAATAATTTCACTCTCTGGGTATCAGTTTCCTCATTTATAAAATTATGGCATTGGCCTGATGATCTCTCAAGTGTCTTCCCATTTTAGCAGTCCATGAATATAAGGGTTGCTTGGTGACCAGCCCCACCTTGGACCACCTGAGGATCAGATCATATGACAGCTGGAGTGGCTTTTGAGAGTCCTAGCCTCTGTCATCTATAGATGGTACCATGGACATGACAACTTATAATGTTTTTGTCACTTGAAGTAGCAGACATGTCTTGGAAAGGGTCAGGGCTACCTTTTTGCTGACAGTGTATGAGAGCACCAGGAACTGAAAGAAATGTGGTTTTAGAAATTATTCTCAGAGACAGGCTATGATGACCTCCATGCAAAATACAGAGCCTTACGCAAAATAGATATGATCCTACATCTCTAGACAGGGATAGGAGATATTTGTTGTTCTTTTCCTTCCACTAAAAAGTACAAAAAGCACAGGTCACTCAGACTAGCCCTCCAGAAATCTGTCCTTTCAAGGATAACTTAAGGATAAAACAAAATTAATTATGTAAAGTGCATTGTAAATTATTGTATGCTTTATCAGTATGGGCATAACAATATATGCAATGCATTATATTATTAATACAATGCATCATAATATGTTAATACAGTATACAACATATTATTAATGTAATATTTGTTGTTGTTGAGTTGTTTTCAGTTGTGTCCAACTCTTTGTGACCCCATTTAGGGTTTTCTTGGCAAAGATACTGGAAAGATTTGCCATTTCCTTCTCTAATTCATTTCACTGGTGAGGAAACCAAGGCAAACAGAGTTAAGTGACTTGCTCAGGGTCATATTTAGGTAAGTATTTGGGGCTTGGGGGTTGACACACTAGGCACTGTGCCACCTAGCTGCCCATTAATATCATATATAGCATTATTGTGTATATCATTTTTTTAAAATGAGAACTTGATTTTTTTTAAAAAGGAGTCAGAAGGTGCTGGATGTGGCAAGTACTTAACATTAGCAAAAGAAAGAAATTATCCTAACAAAATATATTAGATGGAAATGGTAGTTACTGTTATGGTAGCTATTTCTTACCCACAGTTTCCTACCCAGCTTTGCCTGTACTCAGTCAATCATGCAGCAAGAATTTATTGTGTGTTTACTATATGTAAAGAAATGCATCAAGAAAGTCTCTGCCCTCAAGGAGCTTACATTCCACAGGAAGGAATCGAGAACCAGTACCAGAGAGAAGGTATTGGAGTGAGGTGGAGACTAGAAAAGGCCTCCTGCCTAAGGGGCTACTTGAACCAAGAGCAGGGAAGCCAGGAATTTGATCTAATGAGAGAGAATAGTCTTGGAATGGGCAACAGCCAGAGAAAAAAAGAGAGTTTGCAGAGGTAATGTTGTTGGGGAAAACCAGCAAGAGGGCCAGTGTCACCGCATTGGAGAGGATGTGGAAAAGAGTAAAGCATAAGAAAACTGGCAAGGTTGGGAGGGAGCAGGTTGTGAAGGGCTTTAAATCCCCAGTGAATGATTTGATATTTGATCTGGAGGTGAATGGGAGCCAGTGGAATTTTTTGAATACAGCAGGGGAGGGTGATATAGTCAGACCTGTGTTTTAGAAAAGTCACTTAGGCAGCGGAGTGGAAGAGGTTCTAGAGTGAGGAAAGATGAGGCAGAGAGACCGACGAGAAGGTTATATTTTTTTTTGAGTTGCATTTTATTTTATTTTTTTAAATGCTTTATTAACTTCTGATTTACATCATTCGTTTCTGCCAGATTTTGAGTTACAAATTTTCTCCCCATTTTCCCCCCACCCATCCCCCCAAAACAGCAGTCCCACAGGATATCCCCACCTCCAATCTGCTCTCTCCGATATTTTCTCCCATACCCGTTTCGACTTTTCCAGTGGATCTCTATGCCTCAGTGCCTGTATATCTTATTTCTTAATTACATGTAAGATGGTATTAATAATAGTATATATATATATACACACACACATATATATATATATATATTTGAATATTTGATTTTAAAACTTTCAATTCCAGATTCATTCCCTTCTCCCCCTGCCCCCCACCCCCACTGGGGAGACAAGCAGTTCAGTATAGGTTGTACATGTGCGGCTAATGCAAAACAATAACATAGTAGATATATTGTAAAAGACTGACTATATTTCCCTCCCTCCTATCCCACCTCCCACTTGTTCTATTCTCTACTTTGATCCTGTCCCTTTTCAAAAGTGGGTTCTTCCAACTTCACTCCCCCCCATCCTGCCCTCCCTTCCATCATCCTCCCTCTCATCCCCTTCCCCCCCTATTCTCCTGGAGGGTGAGATACCCTATTTAGTGTTTATTTCCCTCCCTCCTCAAGCCAGATTCAATAGGAATAAGGTTGACCCATTCCCTTTTGCCTTCCTATTCTTCTCCTCCATTGTAACCATTTTCCCTTGCCTCTTCTGTATGAGATAGTTTGCCCCAATCTGTCTCTCCCCATCTCCTCTCATTATATTCCTCTCACCTCTTAATTTCACCTTTTAAGTATTATCCCTTCCTGTTAAATTGGTCCCGTGCCCACTATCTATGTATACCTGTAAACGTATATACATACATTCACATATGTATTCATATGCCCGCATACCCTTATATAAAGACATATATATATTTCTAATCCCTTCAACTACTGAGAAAAGTTTCATAAGTTACAATTATTGTTTTTCCATTTAGGAATGTTAATAGTTCAACTTTGATAAGTTCCTTATGATTTCTTTTCCCTGTTTACCTTCTCATGCTTCTCTTGCTTCTTGTATCTGAATGTCAAATTTTCTATTCAACTATGGTTTTTTCAGCAAGAATGCTTGAAAGTCCTGTATTCCACTGAATGACCATATTTCCCCCTGAAACATGATGCTCAGTTTTGCTGGGTAGGTGACTCTTGGTTTTAATCCCAGCTCCCTTGACCTCCGGAATATCACATTCCAAGCCCTTCGATCCCTCAGTGTAGAAGCTGCCAGATCTTGGGTTATCCTGATTGTGTTTCCACAATATTCAAATTGTTTCTTCCTGGCTGCTTGTAATATGCTCTCCTTAATCTGGGAATTCCAGAACCTGGCTATAATATTCCTAGGAGTTTTCTTTTTGGGATCTTTTTCAGGAGGTTATTGGTGGATTCTTTCAACCTCTCTTTTGCCCTCTCGTTCTAAAACATCGGGGCAGTTTTCTTTGAGAACTTCCTGGAGGATGCTTTCTAGGTTCTTACTTTGGTCATGGCTTTCAGGTAGTCCAATAATTTTTAAATTATCTCTCCTGGATCTATTTTCCAGGTCAGTGGTTTTTCCCATGAGATATTTCACATTGCCTTCTATTCTTTCATTTGTTTGGATCTGTTTAACAGCATCTTGATTTATCATAAAGTCATTAGCTTCCATTTGCTCCAATCTAATTCTGAAGCAATGATTCTCCTCAGTGAGCTTTTGAGATTCTTTTTCCATCTGGCAAATTTGACTTTTTAAGGCATTCTTCTCCTCATTGCCTTTTTGAGCCTCCTTTGCCATTTGAGTCAGTCTGCTTTTTAAGGTATTATTTTCTTCAGTCAGTGTGTTGACTCTCATTTCATAATTTTCTTGCATTGTTCTCATTTCTCTTCCCAATTTTTCCTGCACTTCTCTTATCTGCTTCTTAAGGTCCTCTATGGCCTGTAACCAGCTTGTATTTTCCTTTGAAGCTTTTGGTGCAGGAGTTCTGACTTCACTGTTTTCCTCCTGTTCCATGCCTTGCTCCTTCTTATCCCCAAAATAGGAGTGTAATGTTTCAATCTCCTGTTTGCTTTGTTTCCTTTGCCTGCTCATTTTGCCACTCAATTATTTGACTTTTGGGCTTTTTACCACAGTAGGACTCTGCCACCAGACAGGGGAGTTTTTGTCCCAAACGCTGGGGTTTTCTCAGCTGCCAGAGGTATTAGATGGGTGCCCTCTCTGAGGTCTCCACATGCTCTGGCAAGCTGGACACACACCCCAGGACCTCCACCCTAGACTGCAATCCAGATCCAAGGAGGTTAAAGCAAGAGCGATTACCCCTCAGACTGGTGCTTGGTCCCCCTACACTCTACAGGCCAGGAGCTGAAGCCTCCTCGTGGTGCTGGCAGGCTGTGCTGGCGTCTCAGCGACTTCTCACCCCGGGGGGTAAAAGCCATGCACTCCCACTTACTGGGTCCCAAAGTCCAGACTGCACTGGCCTCTCACCTTGTCCTTCGCATCTATGTATTGATAAATCTGGAAACGGCCACAGCTGCTGCTGATCTGGAGTCTCTCTGGCTGGCAGCTGGTAAGGCCTGTCCTGGGGCTAAAGCCTCAGTGTGGGGCTGGGCTCAGCTCCCAGAGCGCTGTGTTGCATTCCTGCCGGCCTGCCTGGCTGTCCTCAGCGGGAGGTTAGCTTCTCTGTGTCATTTTGTGGGTTCTGCAGCTCCAAAGTTTGTTCAGAGTCCCCTTTTTACATGGATTGGGGAAGGTGGAAGCCGGAGGTACGGGAAGGTTGTGCTTCTACTCCTCCATCTTGGCTCCGCCAATATAACATAATGACAGTGGAGATGATGCCATTGCCATATCTTTTTCTGTTTCTTCCTTGCTTCTCTCCATTTTGTGGGCTCTCCAGCATGCTGTGTGGCCTGGCATTCCATTTAGAGGATGTTTTATTTTGTACTTGCAGAGGCTGCTAAATTAACAGCCCTGGAGACAGGGATAATCACTCCTGCCACCCACCTCTCTGTGAAGGGATTTGTGAGGATTAATGAGAAAAGTGACAGAAGGCCCTGGGTTCCAAGGAAAAATGGCATTGGAGAATAGAGAAGTTTTATTAGCACATCACAGGAAGCAAGGAAATCCTTTTGCAGATAATGGCTTTGGGATTCTCCCTGACCTGGGTTAAATTTGCAGATGTAGCTTCATTTCTCCATTTATTATTGGTCAGCTAGAAAGATCACATACATGAGTAGGTGCAACACTGTCATCTCACTCTCTTTTCTCTTATTTGGAAACTAGTAGATGCATCTGGTCTCCCTCCCTGCTAACCCAAGCAGTCAATTATTTATTTATTTGTTTTGTCAGATACAAATTATAGACTCATTGAAACTTAGTGATGGAAAGGACTTTCGGGGTCATCTTGATGCAATTAAAAATATTTTAGACTTGGAATTCAATAGCCTAGTTTCGAATTCCAGCCCTGTACCTAATGACCAGAGTGACTTTGGGGCAGTCACTTAACCTGTCTAGAGCTCAGGTAGTAATGTAGTAAAGAGGAAAACACTGGCTCTTGAATAAGAAGATGGGTTAAAGTCACCTCTGGCATTTCCTACCTGTGTGACATTGGGTAAGTCACTTAATTTCACTGAGACTCAGGTTCTTCTTGTGTAAACTAGATGGCCTCTGAGGTTCATTTTAGCTCTAGAATCTATGATCCTATGATCTGAATACAAAGGAGTTGGAGCATACTATGTAACATTCCTTCTATGCAAGCACCTATTATCCAATCTAGTCTCTGAATTCCTTCTTGGCTAGATTGATGCTATACATCACAAGGTAGCGCTGTCTTTAGAGCCATCGTACTTGAATTCCAGCTTCTACAGGTTGGTCAGTCAGACTGAAATAGTTATGAAGAGAACCCTCTACAACTCAACCAGTTGGGAGAATTTTTACTGAAGACACAAAGCTTAAAACCTAAAGGAAATGATTACTTCCAGATTTTTGGAAAAAAAAGTAATATCAATTAAAAGAAAGTATAATAATCTAGTATAGAAGGAAAGGAAAATCCTCTTGCATGAAGACAATAGAAGATTAATCAATTGTGTATACATTACAATACGTTTTTTCTCCCTTTTCAGTAACCTGCTGTTGTGGGAATGGGAATTTAAGATCTTCCCTGCCCCTAGGCCCTTTGATAGGCTTAAGTGACTCTGAGAACCTTCCTTGATCTGAAAATATACTCTGCCCTCAATAGGCTGAATGTGGTCACTTAGAGCCTGTGGTGGGAGGCTTGGTTTTCAGGAATGCCCACACTGTGGTGCTTTGTGATTGGGCAGTGGGTCAAAAGGGTTGTAACATTCTCTGAGCCAGGAGAAGGCTATATAAACCCTGATGTGAGGCTTTGTTTTAGGGCTCACTTTGAGAAATATTGTGTGATTTGACCAGGCAAGACTCTGGGCAGCCGCTGAACCCCCCTGGCTTTGAAAACCCAGATGTTAGTGCTTGGACTGGTGTACCAACTGGTGCTTCCCTCTCTGGTAACTGATTAGGTATGGCTGTAATGGTCAGACAGTTGGAGGCCTGTCTGCTGATATGTTTCTCTGTATTTGTTGTCTGCTTGTAACCTCTGTATTCTCTGAAGTTTGGGGTGTTGACCTTTTCCCCCTAAACTAGGTAAATGACATATGTTTGATTACAGCAAGATTGTTAACCCATTTTAAGTTGCTTTCCTTTAGAAAAGCAGATCTAAGAACCTGTGTTGACAGCCACTCTGGGTATGTCAGGGTGCTTTCTGTTATACCTGCTTATTGGCACCTAGAAATAGAGGGTTTATGTTTGTCTTCTTCTTGGGAATAGGAAGGAACATACTTTTACCAAATTCATTTAAATCCATCAATTTGTCAAGTATTTATTAAGACTTGCTATGTGATTATTCAAAATAATTACAACAGTTATAAAATATTTGGGACTGTGTCTGCCTTGATACATCCGAGAACTGTGTGAATACAACTATAAAACCTTCTTTGCACAAATAAAGCAAATAAATAATTGGAGAAACATTAAATGCTCATGGGTAGGTTGAGTCAATATAATAAAAATGACATTGCTACTTAAATTAATTGACTTATTCAATTCTCTACCAATATAACTACCAAAGAAATATTTTCTAAAGCTATAAAAATAATAATGACATTCATATGTAAGAACAAACAGTATGAATCTCCAGGATAACAATGGAAAAAAGTAGGAAGGAAAGGCATTTATTGGTACCATATCTTGAACTTTGAAAGTGAGACTGGTGACTTTGCCAAGCCCCCCCTCAATCAAATCCAATTCAATTTCATGTCATGTCATCATCTTCCTGATGTCATGGTCCTCTTCTATAACAGAGGACAAACTGCATCTCAAACCTTACTATAAAGCAATGATCAATAAAATCATCTTCTATCAGTTAAAAATAGAGAGGCTGAACAATGGAACAGATTAGGAATAGCTTCATATCTCCAACTAACTTTTAGACTCCTGAAACTGGATGTCCCATAGACATGTTAAAGTCAACATGTCTAAAACTGAGCTCATTATCTCTTCACTCAAATCATCCTAAGTTCTACTGTTCAGGGCACTACCAGTGTCCTAGTCATCCAGACTCAAAACCTAGTTGTTATCCTGAACTCTTTGCTCTCTCTTACCCCTCTATATTCTGTCAGTGGTAAGCCCTGCCATTTCTACCTTTATAATATCTCTTGTTGTATACCTTTTCTCCTCTGACACTAGCCACCCTTTTGCAAACCTTTATCACATTACACCTGGACTCTTGTCTGCTGCTTGATCTCTCTTCCTCAAATCTCTCCTCACTCCAAATCATCCTTTCTTCTGCTGTCAAATTGATTTTCTTAAAACACAGATATGATTATATTATCCCTCCATTCAATAAACTCCAAGTTCTCCTGATTACCTTCTGGTTCAAGTATATAATCTTCTGCTTGGCTTTCAAAAACCCTTCATAATATAGCCCCTTTGTAGTCTTCTTACCCCATACACCACTCCACATAGTCTACGATCTAATAACACTGATCTTGCTGTACTTTGCACGTGGCAATACATCTTTTGACTTCCCGCATATTCACTGGCTGTCCTCCATGCTTGAAATATGCTTTCCTACCTAAATTCCACTTCCCAGCTTCCTTGGATTCCTTCAAATATCAGCTAGAGTTCTACAAGAAGCCTTTCCCAGTTCCCCATAATCTTAGCACTTTCTCTTTGAAACTAACCTACCCCTAATATATCCTTTATAATTATGCTTGCATGTATTTTTTTTTTTGCATGTTGTTTTTCTGATTAGAAAATTGTGAGCTCCTTGAGAGCAGGGCCTGTATTTGCCTTTCTTTGTAACACCCCAACCCATGCCACTGCCCCCCCCCCCCAAGTGCTTAACTCAGTTTGGGGAATGTAGAAAGTACTTAATAAATTTTGTTTGACTGACAACAACATACAGAAGCAAATGGTAGCATATTGTGAATAAACCTAAGGACCCCAGTTACTGGAGGAAAGATTTATTATTCAACAGAATGCTGGGAAAACTAGAAAGCAGTCTGTCAGAAATTAAGTTTAGACTAACATCTCATACCATATACCAAGATAAGCAGCATATGCATATGTAATCTATAACAAATAAATTAATAGAGCAAAGAAGAAATTATCCTTCAGCTTCATGGATAGGGAAAGACTTCCTGACTAACCAAGTGATAAAGAGTATCACACAAGATAAAATGGACAATTTTGATTCTATAAAATTCGGTTTTTGTAAACTCACAAATCTAATACAGTTAACATTAGGCAGGAAGTAGGCAAATGGGAAAAAAAAACATCTTTGCAATGAGTTTCTTTGATAAAAGTCTGATATCCAAAAAATATAAGGAACTTAGTCAAATTTATGAAACTGATAGCTATTCCCCAGAAGATAAGGGATCAAAGGATACGAATAACAAGTTTTCAAAGGAAGAAATGGAAGTTATCAACAATTATATGAAAAATTGTATAAATTACTGATAATTAGAGAAATGCAAATTAAAGCCATTCTACCTTATACCCATAAAATGCAAAGATAACAGCAGAGGCAATTACAAATGTTAGAAAGATTGTAGGAAAAGGGGGCATTTTGGCTGGATCTATGCATGAGTATAGTTGTTTTGGAAAGCAATGTTAAAGTATACCCCTGAAGTAACCTAACTTGTATTACCTTTAACCCTGCTAAGCTAGTACTAGGCCTGTACCCCTAAAAAGATCAAAGAAAGTGAAAAATTACTTATACATGCAAAATATTTATAGCAGCCTTTTTAATTGTTGCCCCAACTTGAAAATGAAGGAGTGTGCCATCCTCTTAGGAAATCAAACAAATGATAGTATGTGGATGTAATATAATATATTTTGCATATATTATTTCATTTGATCCTAACAACAGTCCTGTGAGTCAGGTGCTATTATTATTATTATTCCATTTTATAGATGAAAAAATACAGGCTAGGAGAATAAATGACATGTCCAGGGTCACCTAGCCAGTAACAGTCCAAGGCAAGATTAGGGTTCAGTTCTTCCTGACTCCAAGTCTAATACTATAATCACTACACAGTTATCCTCATTCAGGTTCTGATATCTGGCGGGTCAGCATAAGATACTAAATGAGAATTTTTGGGGAGTTTTGTAGAACTCACAGATGAGATACTAAGGCCAGGGGATGACACAGAAAAAAATTTACAAACTCAGAAATGCATAAAATATGTATATAGTATTGTATAAGGTCAAACATTTTATCTTTTAATATCATAATAATTTAGACTTCTCTGATATGAAAGGAGGGCCAAAAAATTTTATGTGGATTTTCCAGGTTGTGGGGGCACCATACCCATGAACCCCTGAGATGTGGAAGGGATAACTCTATAATTTATTTACCTGTACACAAATAGTTCTTTCAAGTCTTTGGTTTGAACCAGGTCTCGGGATTACAAACTGAGAAATCTTTGCATTGTTCTATATTATTTCCCTTTCACTTGTAAGAGAGAAAGTTAAGTTTCCCATTATTTCTTTTTTTGAAAAGAAAAGAGAATAATCCACTTACACAGAATGTTTCTTGGAGACCCCAGCCAGGGAATTACTTGGACAGTGCAGCTATGTGGGGGAGAAGGGGGCTTGTTTAGTAGCCCCCAAAGTCTATTTATGTTCCGAGGGAGGTCTAAACTGGAGAAGGGTTAATACTATAAGTCTTGGTGGAGGAGGGGGAAGAGAGTTGAGCAGAAATTGGAGAATAATTTATGTGACAACTAATATAAACATTGTATGATAACATACCAACAATTTATATGACAATTCATATAAACAACATTATAGAGAAAAACAACTTTGAAAGACTTTAGAATTCTAATCAATGAAAACTCCAGAAGCCTGAAGTTGAAACACCTCTTTTCTTCCCCCTCCCCTGAGAAAACAGTGTCAATCAGGGGTTTTTTGTTGTTGTTGCTTTTTTTTGGTGGTGGAAAGGCAGGGCAATTGAGGTTAAGTGACTTGCCCAAGGTCATACAGCTAGTACCTGTTAAGTGTCTGAGGCCAAATTTGAAATCAGGTCCTCCTGACTCCAGGGTGGGTGCTCTATTCGCTGCTCCACCTAGCTGCCCCAAAACACCTCTTAATAGAGAGGTGGTGAACTTTAAAATTCAGAGAAAGACATACATTTGCAACAAGTCCAGTTTGGGAATTTGACCTGCTAGACTATGCATGGTTACGATGAAAGATTGATTCCCCCCCCCCCCAATGGGAGGAAGTGGGAAGAACAGATTATAAATGCACATCAAATTAATTTTTTTAAAAGTACCCACTATGTGTCCTGATCTTCAATGTAGGAAATACAAACTCCAAAGTAAGATGATCCTTTCTCCCAAGGGGGTTATAGTCTAGGTTGTGTGTTTGCACATGCTTATACAGATAAATACAAAAAATTTTAGGGATAGGGACTGGACCTGTAATTTCCATGGATAAAGGGAACTCCCAAAGGAGGTAACTCCCCCTATCAATGCACATCTGCACCTTCCTTTCAATTTATAATTTTAGAGAGTTTCCTAGAACTGAAATGTTAACCATGAGGCTAGATTAAAATGTAATTGGGAAACATTTAGCAAGACGAATAAACAGGCAATGGAACTCAGATAATGCTGATTTGGTTTTCTAAGTCAACATGCAGTCACAGAGATCATTAGGTATTGTGCTGCCCTTCCTCTGTTTCTATGAGTTTTACTCCGCTCTCCTAGAACACTGAGAGGCTAAGGAACTTGCTGATGGTCATATCATCAGTCTGTGTCAAAGACAGACTTGAACCCAGGTCCCAGGCTTCAAAGTCAATTCTCTAACCACTACACTAGACTTCTATATACAAAGTAAATAGACAGTGAAGTGGACAGGGAGTAATAACGGAGAAATAAAAGAAAACGACAAATAGGCAAATAATAAAGGTAGCTAGCACACACACATATAACTTTGAGGCTTACAAGGATTTCACATATTCAGTTAACAAACAGTTATTAAGTGCCTATTATCTGTCAGGCATTGTGAAGAGTGTTAAAGATATAAAGAAAGGCAAAAATGAGAAAAAAAAAAAACAGTTCTTCTCAAGCAGCTTAGCCTAATGGAGGAGTCTCACAAGAACTCTATGAAGTGGGTGCCATTATCATTCCCATTTTACAGATCAGGAGACTGAGGCTGAAAGCGACTAAGTGATTTGCCCAGGGTCATACAGCTAGAAAAGTATCTTAAGTAGGATTTGAACTCAGGACTTCCTGACTGTCATCTTTTCCATCCACTTTGTCACCTAAAGGGTAGTAGTCCAGGGAAAAGGACCACCGTGTGTGGGACAGAGGGATTACTTTGTAAGAGAACACGTGGTGTTGGGAGGAGGAGGAAGAGGAGACCAAGAAATCTAACAATGCTCCAGAAGGCAAGGGTAGCTGCCATGGATGGAGGTTTACAGGAGAGACAGATTCAGGCTCAAAGTAAGGAAAGACCTCCAAGCAATGGAAAGATCGCAAGTCTTTCCCTCTAGCCCCTCCCACTCTTACTCCATCATATTCCAGTACGTGCTAACTTCCCCCCCCCCACCCCCAAATGTCTGGGCTTTTTGCAGGGAGGGGATGGGGCAGGTTCAGCTGGGGCTGCCAAGTGCCTCCTGTGAAGCTTTTCTTCAAACACTCGCGAACAGGTTCACCGACCAAAGAGGAAGTTTCTATGCTGTCCTTTTCCCTCTGTTCTCTCACTCTTTGCATGCTGTGAGTGACTTCACCCTCCCCCCACCCCCAAACCTAACAATCTCTAAGGTCCCTTCCAGCTCTAGCCTTCTATGAGACTGTGATTTAAATACCTTAGTGTGAATTAGGGTATTAGGCAGCCTTCCCTTGGGTGGTGGCATGTTTAAGGAGGACAGGCAAGGAGGGAAAACCCAAAGTATAAACCTCTAATAGAAGGATTTCAGGCAGATGGCCCTGGGGAGGGAAAGCTGTCATTTAGAAACCCAGCTCCTCACCCCCATCTCCCCCAAGTGACTTCCCCCTGCTTCCATAGAAGCTCAGACCAGGGGAAATGCTGACTGCTGAGCAGTAGGGGGACTTACCCCCTCTAACCAGGCTCCCTCCCCTTTTTATTGAGCCCAGGTAATTCAGCAGTGGCTGAAGCTATCTGCTCCAGGCTTGGCAGGATTGTAGTTCTTACTGATGAAAGAGGAGTCAAGCCAAGCTTGAAAAATGACTTAGCATTTTTAACGTTGTAGAGACATAGAGTAATGGCTCCTCTCTTTCTCTATAACACTGAGCGGTGACTTAGGGCACCTCTATGAAGGCATTACAGTTAGGATTGTTTTGCACTTACATCTGCCTCCCAGCTGAGAGCTTAACAGCTGGCACAGAACATTTTAAGCCCAAAGGTAAATGGCTCAGGAAGGAGCTGATCCCCAGGGTTCCCTAGGATGTGGCCAATGGGAACACTCACCCCAAGCCCATGCTTTCATTGGGTCATTGATTTAGAGCTGGAAGGAACCCTAGCAATCATTTGGTGGAGGGGGTTCTTAACTTTTTCTTTTCTTTTTTTTTTTTTTATTTTGGACTCTGTTGGAAGGCTGGCAAAGCCTGGGGACCCTGTTTAGAATGATGTTTGTAAATGCTGAAAGTAAAAAATGTAGGATTACAAAGAAAACATCCTATTGAAAAGCAGTTTTGTATATGTATGTTTTATATAAAGAATAAAAATGTAAAAAATATTTGTATACACACACAGATTATAGACCCTAAGTTAAAAACCCCTGAATTTTATTTCAAAGCCCTCTCTTTACAGATGATGAAGACCCATAGGGGTGAAATTATCGGTCCTAGGTTCTATAGCTTATAAATAACAGAGCCAAGTTTTGAAGCCAAGTTCTAGGTTTCCAAATCCAGCAAATACTTTTTCCATTGGACCACACTGCCTCCTTTGTGGGGGCCCATTTTCATTACAGAGGAGGAAGAGATAGCAGCTAGTAGTTGCACAGATACTTCCTCACCCCAGCTTCTTTGTAGATATGGGGGATATTTTTTTGTAGACGTGTATTTGTATTTCAGCATAGAATGCAGAATTTTGTAGCTGGAGTTACAAAATTCTTGGGGTTAGCATGGCATTCCTTCCCTCCCCTTTTAGAATTTTATGACTGGAAAGGGCCATAGAGGTCACCTACTCTGTATCCCTTCTTTTTTAGATGAAGAAACAGAAGCCCAGGAAAGTTAAATGACTACCCAAGTTCACACATACTTGCAGAGCTGAGAATAGAATTCCACTGAATTCCCCTGAATTCCACTCCAGGTGGCCTTTGCTTTACATCGTATCTTGCACCTGCCATAGTTAACATGTATGCCATTGTTTGCCAATCTTTGGGTTGAAGAATAGTTCATAGAAAAGGAATTCTTAACCTGGGATCTTGGCTTAGTTTATAAAAATATATATATTTTGATAACGGCCTTTCAATAGAATTGGTTTTCTTCATAACACTATGTACTTTATTTTCTGCATAGGCTTCACCAAACTGCCAAAGGCATGCATGAAACCTCAAAAAAAAAAAGGATAAAACCTTTGTTCTAGAAGGATGTTAAAGGACAAATTGCACTGAAGAGTAACACTTTAAACTACTAGCCCTCCCGTTTGCCTATCAATACAGATTAGTTTGTAGATTCTAAAAAGAATGGAACACAAAATAGATAAAAATTGATAAGGAAGGTATCACTGTGAGGAAAGTATAGGGTGGTGAAGTGGGCAGAAGGCAAGTATAAGTGCCCTAGGTAGACAAGGGGTAACTATTGATGACCCAAGAACCTCGATGGCAGTGAGGGTCCCTCTCAAGTAATTTTCATTATCTCTTTAAAATACTATTTTAGCATCCAAACCAGTGGGACAAAAAAGGCAAGCAAGGTCTGGAAAGAGGTACAATCTAGGACTCTTTTAAAAAGAATAACAATAACAACTAGTAATTTTATAGCATTTAAAGGTTTGTAAAGTGCTTCACAAATTATCTCATTTCATCCTCACAACAAATCTGGGTGGTAAAAACTATTATTATGCCCATTTTATAGATAAAGAAACAGAGGCAGAGACTAAATTACTTGCCCAGAGCCGCACAGCTAGTAAGTGGTTGTGGTGAGATCTGAATTCAGGTCTTCCAGACTCCAAGTTCTGTACTCTATCCACTTTGCTGCTAGCTTAGCTTCACCTGCTTGCTTAGGTTCAGCAATGTAAAGATGGCTGTCCAATAAAACTCTTAAGATCTGGAGTAAAGAATTCCTATTTTCCTTGTTAACACCTCAGACCTTATTGTGGGTATTCTCTGACTCTCCACCTCTCTGTTGGAATCTATCTCTGTTTCAAAGCCCAGATCAAATGCCAGGAAGCTGATTCTCCCAGTGTAGAAGCATCCTTTCCCTTCTCTTGATGCCATCTAGCACTTTGTGCCTATCATTCTTATGCTCTTACTACATTCTGTTCTGTAGAATAATATTTATTTATTTTGATATTAAGAGGGGCTACATGGAAGGATGGATCAAGTACTGTCCTCAGGAAGACCTGGGTTCCAATGCTTTCTGACACAAGGCTGGCTGAGAGACCCTGGCCAAGTTATTTAACCTTTTAGTGCTATAGCTAACTCTCTAATAGAGAAGGTATTGATCTCTACTGGCTGAGCAAGAACTTCCTATAGAGATGAAATCACTTGGCTGGGTGAAAAAAAAGTATATATGCATATGTTCTCTACATATGGATTATATAGACTATAATTATGCATATATTCTATCTATATATACATTCTAAAAGATTTCATATGTGTCTGTGTCCTGTTTCTTTTTGCCCAATAGTGAGCTCCATGAGGACAAGGACTGCATCCTAAATGTTCTAAATTTCCCTCAGCATCGAACATAGTGATTTGCATAGAGTGAGCCCTAAGTAAGTGGTTGTTGGGAAAGTCAACAAATTAATGAGAAAGAGAATGTATAAAATACAGTCCTGACTCCCCATCTTGCTCAGTATCCTGAAGGATCAATGTGCCCCACCTGCCTGCCTGTTTACTTTCTGCTTGTCCCTGCTTTTCTTATTCTTCACAAAGTAGGCACTGAACAAGTGTTTATTGATTGGCTAACTCCAAGGGAACCAGGAAAGAAAAGATGGTAGCCATAGAAAGACCTTGCTCCAAGAAATTTACTTTTTGAGGGTTTTACGTCTTTTCCCTAGTGACTATTAGGCTGTAGCCATTCATTCATTTATTCACACATCTGATAAACATTTAGTAAGTGCTTACAGTATGCAATGCATAGTAGGACCCAAGAGAGAAACAATAAAAAAGTTACTTATGATCCCCACCCTTGAGGTGTTTATAGTTTATTAGGGAAGATAAAACATGCACTCAGAAAAATAGAATACAAACCAGAATATTTCAAATAAATAAAAGGAATGCAAAGCAATAGATGATCATGGAGAGATCCCTTCCAACTAAGGGAAGTAGACACATTTGATGGAGTCTTGAAGGATTGGTAAACTGATACCTTCCCTCTCCACATCAGACTTCCATCACAGATTGTTTAATGATGCCAAGTAGGAAACAAATTGGAACAGTGATCTATTGCAGCAACTGAGCAAAATTAATTGCATGAGATTTCACAAGTTTTGAAAACTGCCCCAAGACTAAACTGAACTGTATGACTCATCTACGACTCAACTATTTTTTCTCAATGTCACAGAATCATAGAATGCTGGAAATGTAAAGGACTTCAGAGATCATCTAATACATCCCTCTTCTTTTACAGACGAAAAAGCAGAGGCCTAGATGAGGAAACTAAGTTCCAAGTGACTTGCTCAAACTCATGCTCAAGATCAAGCAGCAATTTAGTGGCAGGCTTGGGGACAGAACTTTCCAGAACTCTTGTAGCAATACAAGAATGCTTTAACAGGCTTTCAAACAGGGTTGGGGGCAGCGAGGTGGCTCAGTGAATAGAGCACCAGGTCTAGAGTCAGGAAGACTCATCTTCCTGAGTTCAAATCTAGCCTTGGACACTTACTAGCTGTGTGACCCTGGGCAACTCACTTAACTCTGTTTGCCTCAGTTTTCTCATCTGTAAAATGAACTTGGAGAAGGAGATGGAAAACCACTACAGTATCTTTGCCAAGAAAACCCCAAGGGAGGTCACAAAGAGTTGGACATGACTGAAATGACTGAACAACAAAAACAGGGTTGATCTTCTCAATGGGCACCTGATTATATTTTCTAGCGAATGCCATCCAGTAGGGTAATACAAAGGTTTTGGATGGCCAGGGTTTTTACAGTAATTTCTTTTCAGATTCTTAAATGTTTGCATTTAAGGCAAATTGTTAGAACCACCAATTCTACAGAAATGCTTGTCATAATCAGTGCTTTATAAAATGTCTTTATTTCTTTCTTTTAGAAGTGTACTGCAAGGAGAGAAATGTGAACTGGGGATCCAAAGTACTTAAGTTAGAATTTCTGCCCCCACTGAGTAAGACTGCCACTGTATTTCAAATATCAATGTAGATTTAAAAATACATTTTCTCTGAAAAGAAGTATTTTGACATAAGTCTGAGGGTATGTATATCCAAGAGAAAGAGCAAAACATCAATGAATGATAAATGCTTTCATAAGTATAAAGCTCTTCTCTGGTGCCTCCTCAGGCTGCTGAAATAACTCTGAGTTCTCATTAGCTTGAAGAGTGGATGTGTGTGGGTATTAAGCATTTATTAAGCACTTACTGTATGTCAGGCACTGTTCTAAGAGCTTTCCAAATAGTATCTCATTTGATCTTCGCAATAACCTTAGAAGGGAGGCGCTATTATTATTATTCTCATTTTATAGTTGAGGAAACTGAGGCAGACAGCTGTTTAGTGATTTGCCCAGTCACACAGCTAGTAAATATCTAAGACTGGATTTGAACTCAATTGTTCCTGACTCCAGGCCCCACGCTCTATTCATTGGGCCACCTACAGACTGAAATTGTTTTCCACACACCAGCCTACCTAAGCAGGGAGAGGCTTATTGTAAAGACTGGCCATAAGCTTATGATGTTTTGGGGGGCAGCCATCCAAAGTCACCAAATTGACAAAGATACAGTGCATCACTTGGCACCAAACAGTCTCTTTTTACTCCTGTAGTGATGGTAGTGGGAAAGAGGCAGCAGGTGGTAAGAATTACAGCTCTGAAATGAGCTCCAAACAACAATCTTATTTTTATAGTGATCTATTTTCATTGGGGATGATTGGAGAACCATCGCTTTTTGTCTGAAGCATTTTATGAGTCAATGGCAGTGGCACTTAGGAAGATAAAGATGGGAAAAGTGCTTGGATCTTGCCAAATTCATATGGAAAAAATCTGTAGTAAGATTATAGGATCACAGGTCTACAGGTGAAAGGGAAATAGTCAGGGTTATGCTGGGGCCAACTCAAACTCACCCATAGAGCAGATTGTTAAATTTTAACGGTGAGCATTTATTTATTTATTTTTGCTTTTTTTTTTTTTTTTTGAGGGGGGAAGGCAGGGCAATTGGGGTTAAGTGACTTGCCTAAGGTCACACAGCTAGTAAGTGTTAAATGTCTGAGGTCAGATTTGAATTCAGGTCCTCCTGACTCCAGGGCCAGTACTCTATTCATTGTGCCACCTTGCTGTCCCAAAGGTGAGTATTTATACCTCAGAAACCAGTAAACCCAATGGCTGCAAATCAGGGCTTGATTTATTATTTTGTTGACTGTCTAGATTTAAGACACAGCCACCATCCCGCTGTGGGGACCTCACTTCATGCCTGGGCTATCCCAATAGTCTGCTATCCTCAAGTTTCTACTACTTGTAGTAGTAGTAGTACAAGTGTAAAGTTAATGCTTCCAAAATGGGAAGGACTTCTGACCATTTATCCACCAGAGCCTAAAGCCTTTAGTTGGAACCCAAAGAAATGGAAGATTCATTATTCCAACAGTTAGAAGCAGGATTGGGATGGATCCCTCTGGGAAATGGAAAGAAATCCCAGTGGACTAATTACTTGAGAAGCTGACCAATTAAAATCCAATCCTACTCCAATCCATCCTGCCTTCAGCTGTTAAGCTGATCTTCCTAAAAGACATATCTGACCATGACACTCCTGTATAAAACATTCTGCTTGGCTTCTAAAGCCCTTCATAACCTGGCTTCCTTCTGCCTCTCTAGTCTTTTTCCACTTCACTCACCCCCCCCCCCCCCCCACTGACACTGGCTCCCTGGATGTTTTCTGCACACAACTGTTTTCACTGGCTGTCCCCTATTCCTGGAATATTCCCCTCCCTCATATCTCTGCTTCTCTGGTTTCCTTCAGCTAAAGTTCCACCTCCAAGAAGTCTTCCCCAGTCCTCCTTAATCTTAGTGCCTTCTCTCTCCCCCTCTATTTAACCTGGATTTATCCTGTTTGTCCATAGTTGTTCACATGTGGTTTCCCTCATTAGATTGTCACCATCTTCAGAATAGAGAATCTTCTCCCATCTCTCTGTATCTAGAGCACTTAACAGTGTGTGGAAAACACTAGGGGATTAATAATTGCAAGTTGATTGATTGAAAGAAAATAGGTGGACGATCTGTGATTTCATTAGTTTAGGTAACTCCTGGTGTGGAAGCTTCCTCTATAAATGCAAATCACAAGCACTTTCTCACTTAGTAGATCATAGGACCACATATTTACAGCTGAACATGTGGTGATTTTTCATAAGCCCTTGTCTGACCATGTCATCCCTCTTCCTACTCAATAAAGTCTAGTGACTTCCTATGGCCTCCAGGATCAAATGTAAAATCCTCTGGCATTCAAAACCCTTCATAATCCTACCCCCTCCTCTCTTTCATGTCTTCTAATACCTTACTCCCTGACACCTGCTCTTCAATCCAGTGACTCTGGCCTTCTGGATAATCCCCAGACCCCATCTCTTAGCTCTGAGCATTCTCTGAATGTTCTTCCCTCCTTAACTCTGCCTACTAGCTTCCCTGGCTTCCTGTAAGATGTGATTAAAGTACCACCTTTTTACAGAAAGCCTTCTTCAACCCCTCTTAATTCCAGTGCCTTCCCTCTGTTAACTATTTCCTACTTACCCTGTATATAGCCTGTGTTGCATGTATTTGTTTGAATGTTATTTCCCCTATTAGATTACATGCTTCTTGAGGGTAGAGACTGCCTTTTGCCTCTTTTTTATATCCCTAACACTTAGCACAGAGCCTATTCCTGGCACATAGTACACACTTAAGAAATGTTTATTGACTGACTAACTGGAAGGAACCTTAAGGTTCACTCAACCCCTTCACTTTATAGATGAGGAAACTGAGACCTATGGAGATTAAGTGAGTTGTCTAAGATTCAACAAATATTAAGTAGCAGAGCTGAGATTTGAGCCTCCATCCTCTAGGAAATTAGAATGCATAGGCACCTAGACATGAAGTGACATGGCCAGGGTCACTCAGTTAATGTCAAAGGTGAGATTTAAATTTGTTTCTTCCCAACTCAAAAACCAATGCTTCATGGCTTATGCACACTACCTTTTAATTCCTGGCTGTTCCACTCACTCTCCAGTGACCCAGAGGAAGTCATTTATCTCTCTGATCTATGGTTGCTTCATCTATAACATGAAGGGGATGGACAAGGCGATCTCAAAGTTCCCTTATTGCTCTAACCAGTCCATAATTCTATGGGGGGTGGGGGGAATATTCTCTACTGGGTATTGTATTTAAGAAAGTTGAAATTGTGCTTTTGTGGATAAAGAGAAAAACTGAGGGTAAGGGTAAGGAGGGGAAAACTAAGTCACCTAGATTTTCATTGGTCAGCTTCTCAAGCAATCAGTCTGCTGAGATTTCTTTCAGTTTCCCAGTGGAGTCCATTCCAATCCTGCTTCTAACTGCTGGAATAATGATTCTTCCATTTCTTTGACTCCTAACTAAAGTCTTTAGGCTCTGGTGGATAAATCGTCAGAAGTCCTTCCCATTTTGGAAGCATTAACTTTAAATCCTGTTAAGGTTGCTCATATATTAAAAATAAAACTTCTATTAACTTTTCCCTTGTCAGTGCTATCAGAGATAAATTAATTTTTAACACTCCTATAAAGGAAAAGGAGGATAGTAAGCTTTTATAGCTACCATATTCGTTTTTCTGCTTCTGGTACCAAGGAAATCCTGGCCAGATGGCTTTCTAGCAGGATCTGTCTACATACCATTATTCATACAGTATAGAAAGGGATCCCTTTCTGCTCAGGTCTTCTTGAGCTCTATTGGGTATTGGCCTGGTCCATAGGTACTATAAGACTGATTGTTAAGTAAGGGCCCTGACCTTCAATTTCACTTCTAAAAATAGTCATTAAGCCTTATTTTGTACACAGAGCTTTGTATTAGGGGAGATTAGAAGGATAAATAAAACAATGTCCCTGTACTATGGAACTCATTATTCAGTACAGAAACACACCTTGTCCATAGGGTCATAACTAGCAACTTTGGTACTTGGGACAATCACCATGACTTGATCCTGGAGCAAGGAACAGGAAAAAGTTCTTAATTGACTTTGTAATTCAGTATGTGAAAATAATAGATGAAATTATTAATACCAATTCTGTTGAAGAGGAGGTTGAATTAGTTACAATGATGGCTTCTGTACTGTTAAAGGACCATTACAACAGCCTTCTAATTGGTTTCCCTGTATAGGATCTTTCCCCATCATCTGCTAATGGGGTTTTCCTAAAGTGAAGGTCTAATCATGTCCCCCTCTGCACTCAATAAACTCCAGTGACTCTCTATTACGTCCTGGATAAAAAGGGAAATGCTCTATTTGGTATTTAAAGCCCTTTACCACCCAGTTCTATCCTGATTTTCATCTTCTCAAATTTTATTCCCCTTGACCCCCTCTATCATCCAGCTATACTGGCCTATGATATTCCATCTCTCAATTCCATGCATGAGGGACAACCATTGCCGATGCTGGACATCCCCCATATCTAGAATGCTGTCCTTCCTCACTTCTAACTCTTCCCTGGCATCCTTTAAGACTCAGTTGAAACCCCACTTTCTACAGGAGGCCTTACCTTGACTTCTCCATACCTCCACCCACTCCACTACTACCACTGTCTTTATTTTGAGATTATTTTCCATTATATATATATATATATATATATATATATATGTATGTGTATATATATGTATAGGGAAGTGAGAAGGAATATTGAGAATTTTAAGAGAACCAGGAGAGAAAACTGCCATGAAAAACCATGGAGGAGAGGATATTGATGAAGTAGGAGTAGGAAGCACTGCAGAGACCGATTGAATCATGCAATTAATAGATCCCTGGAATGAAAAGGCTTTAAGTCATATGGGAAAGGTTTAAGAACTAAATGTGGAGTGAGAAAATAGAAACAACCAGCTCTAGACAGTTTTCATTGTTGTTTTGCCCTAGGAATTTGGCTGTGGCAAAGATGAGACAGTATGATAGCTTCAGGAGATTACAGAGTTAAGTGAAAGGGTTTTTTGGTTTGTTTGTTTAATGATGAGTGAGATCCGGGTATGTTTTAAAGCAGGGAGAAGGGACCAGTTAGTAAGAAGAGATTGGAAATTAGGGGAAGAAAGGATTTGGTAGCAGGGTCAAGCTTCTGAAGAAGATGAGAGGGATTGGATCAAGGGCACAAGAAGAGGTTTGGCATTTGCAAGAAAAGCTGATAATTTCAATTAATTGTTGCTGTTCATTCTTTTTTTCAGTTGTATCTAACTTTTCGTGACCCCATTTGGGATTTTCTTTGGAAAGATACTGGAGTGGTTTACCATTTCCTTTTCCAGCACTTTTTATGCATGAGGAAACTGAGGCAAACAAGGTTAAGTGACTTGCCCACGGTCACATTCCTAGTGTCTGAAGCCAGATTTGAACTCAGGAAGATGAGACATCCTGACTCCAGATTCAGCTCTCTATCCACTGTACCACCTAGCTGGCCTATAATGAATAAATGATGTCAATTAATAAATAATTTCAATTTCTTGGAAAAACAATATGTTGCCTTCTAATAAAACTGTCATACTTGTTCTTTAGCATAGAACTCATCCATCTCCTATCTCTGTTTCTTTGCATAGGATGGCCTTTATGCCTTGAATGTACCCCATCCTCACCTTTAACTCAGAATCCTTAGTTTCCTTAAAAGGTCATAAAGTACCTTCTCCTACAGTGGGTCCCCCCTGATTTTCCCCAGTTGCTAGCCCTCCCATTTCTCAGAAATTACTTTTTTTTTTTTACCATGTATGTATTTTGCATTTACTGATGCATCTATATATTAGTTTCCCTCATAGAATGTAAGCTCCTTGAGGACAGGACTATTTCACTTTTGTCTTTGTATCCCTGCACCCAGAACAGTGCCTGGGTAGTAGGCACTAGATAAGTACTTGTCCATTAACTTATTGAATAGTTACAAAATAATGTATAATAAACACATAAAAGAATTGCAAATCTGATGGGGAAGAATTAGGGAGGCCTTTTGGCAAGAGAAAGTATTTGAGTGAGGTATTTGATAGGAGTATTTCAACAAGTAGAGATGAAGGAGAGGGTTGGATTGGGAGGGAATTCCAGGAAGGGGAGGATAGAGGATTTGATTAAGTATATATGGATGGTCAAGTTTGGTCATAATTTAGCACACATAGGAGTACTGACTGTAAGAAAAACTAGAAAGGGAAGAAAGCATCAATTTATAGAGAGACTTCAGTGCCAGCCTAAAGAATTGGAACCTTACCATTAAGCAAGAATGAATCATTGAAGATCTTGTGCAGAACCATTTATAACAAAGAATAGGCAAGCCTCTGAGTAGTTTGGTGGCACTGACAATATATGAGTAAGGTCAAGGATTGGGAGTAAATACAGATATAGAAAGAGCAAAATGGAGCAGGTGAATGTGAGTGTACTGTGAAGGACACACAGCTAATGGACTTGGGAAGCCACCAAGGGGATACCTCTGTTCAAATCCCACGTCAAATATGTGTGAGCTTCCTGAGCATGGGAAAGTTGCTTAACTTTCCTGAACCTGGCTTTTCTTATCTGTAAACTGGGGATCTAAATAGACCAATTAATAAGCAAATATTGTGTGCTAGGCAGTGTGTAGGTGATAGAGATATACAGACAAAAAGGAAACAGTTCTTTTCCTCAAACAGTTTACATTTAATCTGGGGAGACTACCTGTACATGTATAAGTATATAGCATGTCTACATATACATATATAATAAATGTGTTTATATATAATGCTTAGCAATGGTGTCAGGCCCAAAAAGAAATGGATCCCCTGCTGGTCATATTGACTTAGAAAAACTCAAAATGAACACTATTTATGTTATAGTGTATCTTTATTTTGTTCAATATTTCTCAATTACATTTTAATCTGGTTTGGGCTGCACTTGGGAGTTATGTGGGCTGTGAGTTTAGCACATCTGGTTTATAGTATGTACATACACATATGTATATAAATATGCATAGCCTATATATTTCAATACTTTATAATATAATAATAATATATTAATAATAATAATAATAACCTTAATACTTTATAACATAAACTATTTAAAATATATATATAGCCACACATAGACATTTAAATATATAATCATTAAAAAAGGATATATGCATGTATGTGTATATGTATGTATATACGTATATGTATACATGTATATATATATATATACACACACAGATGACACACATCTTTTTAAAGGTTGGCAAAGCATTTGTATATACATGATCTTATTTTAGCCTCAGAACAAACCTGTTCAATTGAGAGTGCTTCATTACCACCACTTTTATACATGTATGCACACACATACACACATATGTATATACACTCATATATACACACACAAAATGGTAGGAGAGGCATATATTTATAAAGTTGGTTAGGAGTGTCGTATGTGTATATATATACACACATATATTTATGCATATATATCTATATACACATGCATATATATATGTATACATACATAAATTATTGGACTCTTAACCCAGCAGAGTTGTTATGAGGCTACTATAAAAATATATGTACAAGTGATTTGCAAACTTTTAAAAGACTGTAGAAATGCCAGCTATCTCTTCAGGGTAAGGGTAAATCAGAGGTATTCCCAAGATTTTGAAAGATAATAATGACTACTGGCAGAAATTAGGAAATCAGAGGAATAAGTAGGTTCTGGATTAGAAACAAAAGATAAGGAGTCCAGCTTTGATCTATTATTTGCCTCTTGACCATTTCTGCATCAAGCTGCTCTATGTGGGGTCGCACAGTTAATGCTTTTCTGTCATGAATCCCCAGGCTGCAGCCACAATTTTGTTCTGTTTTGGGAAAATGTTCCTTTTGTTTGCGGCCATAGAGGACCCGCAAAGGTTTCAAGTACTTCCCAAAATGTGAGCCTCTGTCACAAGACATCTGTCTTGGTGGGAATGGGGTTGTAGCTCTCCGAGATGGATTGATGGATCAATTCAACAAATGTTTATTGAGTGCAGGATGCACGAAGTGTAATTCACACCAATTCAACAAGCATTTATTGAGATGGCAATATGTTCAAGGAGCAAAATTGTGGTTTGGAGATAGTGGTAGATTAAGCATTAGGGAGATCTGAGTTCAAACCCCACCTCTGACACTTACTAGTAATGGGATCCTGGGAAAGTCATATAACCTCTGTGTGCCTCAGGCAGTTCCTTCCTTCCTTCCTTCCTTCCTTCCTTCCTTCCTTTCTTCCTTCCTCCGTTCCTTACTCTTTTGCCCAAGCTTCATGGTTCTGATCTCATTGCTGATTGGCATGAAGCTCTGGATTGCTCTATTTCCATCCCAGGGCTTGTTTACCCCTCATTTGGCAGCCTGGTGCTCCCCTTCCCTGCCTGATCATATCTGAGGGATCACCATATTGGGGCTGAACTTAGTGCAGACAGTCAACAGCTTTAGCCCTACTGCTGCCCAGAACTCCTGAACTCATGTAATCTACCCCCACCCCCCCCCGCCAGGGTCCCCAGTAGCAGGGACTACAGGTATGAACTACAATACTTGTTAAGCAGGGAATTCTTTACCTTTTTTGTGTTGTGGACCCCTTTGGAAATCTGATGAAGCCTGTGGATGCAAAATAATGGGTCTCAGAATAATGTTTTTAAATGTAAAAAATATATATTTATAAAAGAAACCAAAGGTTAATGAGAATAAAGACGTATTTTTTTCTAGCCAAGTTCATGCCTATCCTGACATTTAGGGGTCCATGGACCTCAGGATAAGAACCCCTGGTGTAAAGCATTGTCCTAGGTACTAGGGCTATGATGGCAAAATGAAAAATTGTCTCCAATTTCAAGATTGTCTTCTGATTCTTTAAGGAGAGGCTCCTGCTTCTGAAAAGTCTCACTAGGGAGAAACACATATACACATACATACACACACAAAGTTGACTAATGACATGTTATGGTATAATTAGATGAATGATAGATACACTAAGTACACAGGGTCTCAGATCTGGGGGATATCCTACCACCAGGAGGAGAGGATTCAGAACCACAGAAGACCTTTGACATCATCCATTGAATCCCCTCATATTAGAGAAGAGGAAAGGGAGAACTGGAATAGTTAGGTGACTTGCCTAAGGTCACACAAGTGTCAGAATGTCAGAACCAGGACTAGAAGTTGCATCTTTGGACCCTGATCCTTTCCTCTTTCCATTATATTACACTTCCCCTCTAGGACCTAAGCGGCGCCTTGAAGAATGGGTAGGATTTGGATAGATAGAGAGGTTTGTTTGATTGCTTGGAAGAAAAATCTCTCCGCCAGTGATACAGACTCCATCCATAACCTTTCCTACCACTCACAAATATGTGTCACTGCTCCCAAAGGAATCTAGTAAGAGAGTGCCTGTCAGTTCAGAGCCCATATATTCCAACTATTAAAAGAACAACATTGCCATATGTCTGCTGGCTTGACAAGAAGTCAGTAGCATCATCTTTGTGTAGGAGGCTAAATGAATATGGTTTCCTAAGTTCTTTCCATAACTGAGTACGGTCCAAAGGTCAGGCCCTCTATCTTACCACCTGAATATTAAGTTTCTAGGCCCTCAAGATGCATCCTTTAGAACACATCTGACAAGAGGTCATCTGTTTGAAGTCCTCCAGCATTGTGGAATGCATATCTCTTAAAGAAGTTCATTCCATTTTTGAACACCTCTTGTTAGGATGGGTTTTCTCACATTGAGCTTAAATCTATTATTCTACAACCTCTACACCTGCCCTCTCATGACAAAAAAGCACGTCTCATTCTTCATGTCAGCCCTTCAAATAATTTCTTACCAAAGCTCTCATGCCTTTGGTTTTTGAAAATTAAGGAATACATTTGTTCTGCTCTAGTCCTGCAGCACCTAATCTATTCATAATTTTTTTCAAAGATCATTCATGGAAGCTCAGCAATAACATCTGACAGTTCTTTTTAGTACTTGAGGGTGTTGGTGGAGTTTATTTGGGTCAGGTGACTAGTCATTGTGTGCAGCTTTTTATCTCTACCCTTTATCTCTTTTTATCTCCTCCCTTTGGGTTTCAAGTCCCTTTAAAATAATTTTTATGCTCTCCTTCCCAGTTAGAAGATAATTCTCCTTGGTATAAAATACAGATGTAGAGTAAGTGTTGAGTAGATCTTTCTCTCTACCATCTTAAAACTCCCTCCAAAATCCAACAGTTTGGTCTTTTTGATGTTCCTCCTGTCCATGACATAGGTCACTTTGTTGCCCTTGATGTTCTTCTCCAGCCTCATCCCATTCAAGGACAGAGCACTCCTGACAGTCAATTGTATTATTTTCATTAAATCATTCCTGCTTGCTTCTTTCATTCATGCTCTTAAAATTGGTTAAGATATAGCCACACCAGGCTCTACAGACATCTTTTCCTTTCCTTCTTCATTAAGAGAAGTCATAGTCATGTTGTCAGAGTTTTCCTCTTGAGAGGATCCCATCCTTCTTGGGATGACTTTCTGTGTAGAGATTTTGGCAGGTGTTCCCAATTGTACAGTCCCTGAAGCCTTTGAAATATATTCTTGGAAAACCTAGGGAAGATGTAAGATGATGCCAGATGAAGTAACAGTGTACACTTTTCAACCAGATGCTCCAAGTCAGCCTCCAAGATCTAGTCAACTCAAGAATATCCTCTGAGTTTGTGCACGATCCTGGCCCTTTGCCTAAGAGTCCTTTTCCTGTCTTTCTTCCCCCATTTAGCTGAACTTTAGCATTGTTACCAGAGAGTATGGAAGCAGAAGGAAAGCAGGGGAATTCTATTCAGCTCACTGCTCCATGATTGTAGATAGGGCAGCATGATTTTGAATAAGGAGATCAAAATTATGGGTATAGATGAACTTTTTGCATTATATCTGGGTTGCCATCTGTCCAAGTTGCCCTTGGGTCCTTTGAACATGGACAAAGGAAAGCTGTGTAGACATGAATCCTCTTTACACATATGGAAAATGAAGCATAGTCTGTGCAAATGATTTGGGTCAGGTGAATTCATTTCAATCACATTTGGCGTGATAACAGGTAGATGAATAGAAATTCTTCTTAAGAGTTCCAGTGGAAAGGGGACTAGATTTGTAGTCAGAGGAACCAAGTTCAAATTCAATCTCTCCACTTACTATCTGTGTGATACCTGTGGTTGGGGGAATCCATGGATCAGTCACATGAGTACTATACTTCCACTACCTCTGCCCTTCCCCCAGGCCTCATTTTTTCTCCTTTCCTCCAATCTCTGGCAATAAGGCGATCCTTCTCTTTGCCAAAGCTGCCCTCTCCACGTGTGCCCTTGATCCCATCTTCTTTAGCAGATTGTAATCGCCCCCCTCCCCCCATTCTCAAATTATCATCCAGGATCTCAATTCCCTTTTCCAACTTCTAGAAAAATCTGTCTACGTGCTATACTTCTACTTCACATCCTCTCACTCACTTCTTAACCCTTAGTAATCTGGTGTCTGACCTTATCACTCAACTGAAACCACTCTCTCCAAAAATTTCTTAATTGCCAAATTAATGGTTTTTTTGTTTTCATTTCTTTCCGTGACTTATCTGCTCCATTTGATACTAATGCCCACCCTCTCCTCCCTAATACCTTTGCTTTCTGGGTTCCTGTGAAACTGCTCCCTCTTGGTTCTCCTCCTACTTTCTAACCACTCCATCTCAGGCTCCTTTGCTTACTCATCTTCCACATTTTACTCCTTAACTGTGGGTATCCCCTAAAGCTCTGTCTTCTGTCTCTACACTCAGGTATGACTTTACCCACTCTATGCCAAGGATTCAGAGATCTGTATATCCAGTCCCAGACTCTTCTCTGACCATCAATCCAACATCATGATATGCTAATTGGACATTTCAAAATGAATGTCCCAGACACACCTTAAGCTTAATATGTCCAAAAGAAAACTTACTATCTTTCCCCTCAAACCCACAATCTTACAAACATTTCTTCTGAAGGCATCATCATACTTCTACTCACCCAGCCTCATATCATGTTAGGCTAAACTCCTAGTTCTCCTTCACTCATATATCCAATTAGTTGCTAAATCTTGTTATTTCTACCTACATTCATTTCTTGAAACTGGCCTATTCTCTCTGCTCACATAGCTACCACCTTAGTTCAAGACCTTATCATCTTTTGGCAAGATTATTACAAGTCTCCTAATTGGTCTCCATGCCTCAAACCTTTCTCCAATTCATGTTGATGCCAAAGTGATTTCCCTTACGTGAAGATCCGACCACATCATTAGCCTACTTAATCGATTCTAGCAGCTCCCTACAGTCTCAGGTATAAGATAGACACTCCTCTGTTTAGCTTTACTTTTTTTTTCTCTGTTTAGCTTTTAAAGACTTTCACAGTCTGATACAACCTCTCTTGAATTCTGCAGTCCAGCCAAATGGCCCTCTTTCTTATATTAGGTACTCCATATCCTGTCTCTTTACTTTGCCCTGGCCATTCCCCCATGCCTGGAATGCATTTCCTCCTAACTTTCATCTGCAGGATCTCTATCTTCCTTAGAGACACAACTCAAGTACCCCATCTATGCAAAGACTTTCAAAGTCCCTTCAATTGCTAATTCCCTCTCCCTCTGTATATATTTATATTTGTTTTCTTTTCTGTCTTTCTATCCACCTATCTATTCTTATTATCTTCCCTATTAGAATGTAAGCTTTTTGAGGGGTAGGGCTTATTTTGTTCCTTGTTTTGTTAGTGTCCTCAGCAATTGAAAGACAGCCTAACAAATAGCAGGTATTAATAAATATTTGTTGATTAATTCATACTTGTGAGACCTTGGGCAAGTCACTTCTTTCTGGGCCTGAGTTTCATCATATGTAAAATGAAAGAGTGAGACTAGCAGGACTAAGTTCTAAATCGATTACCCTATATCACAAAGAAATGAAACTTTCTCCCTCCAAGCCGATTGAGATGCTTGTAGAGTTTCTAGAATCTTATTACCCTTTATGGGGGTATCCTGAATTTTTATTCAATTCAATAAACATTTATTATGTATTTACTGTTCTAGGCACCATATTAAGCCCTAGAGATACAAATAGGAAAAAAAATATAGCCCCTGCCTTCAAGAAGCTTGCCATCTAAAAACAATACACAAAAGAAGAGGGAAAGAGGTGTGTGTGTGTGTGTGTGTGTGTGTGTGTGTGTGTGTGAGAGAGAGAGAGAGACAGAGAGACAGAGAGAGAGACAGAGAGAGAGAGAG
>NW_027187313.1:6191724-6191802 GCF_028583685.1 Petaurus breviceps papuanus | reverse complement strand
GGTAGGGAGCGGTTGTGTGGTTGTTGTGGGGTGTGTATGGGGGGTTGGGTGGGGGGGTGGGATGGGGAAGGAAAGAGT
>NW_027187313.1:6183216-6191699 GCF_028583685.1 Petaurus breviceps papuanus | reverse complement strand
GGGGGGGGGGGGGGGGGGGGGGGGGGGGGGGGGGACAATGAGACCCCAGCAGGCTACTGGTGAAGACATCTTGTTCTGTGGAGACAAAAACAAGCAGAACTACAAATGGATAGTGGAGTAAGCTGGAAGTCCAATTTTGACCAATCAATATGGGAAAGTTTTGGGAGGAATTTAGTACTCCGCCCTCTATCTCTCCAATCATAGGGGAGAGGAGGCTGAAGGAGATGAAGGGGTGTCTGAGCATCCAAGGCTATGTTGACAACATGTGGAAACAATCCTTGTATAGAACCTCTGGGTCCAAACGTGATGACAAACTAGGAATCCTAGCTCCAAACTGAGCATCATTGGGCACATAACCCAACTCATAATGTTTCACTTATAGTGTATGATATCATAGAAACACATATGAGCATCACTTTGCCCTCACCCTGAAGGAAACCATTTTGGGATACAAAGTGGTTACCACCCTGTGGCTCTGGAGAGAGAACTGTCCTGGGCTCTCAGGCTCCAGTTCTGGACACCTTGTAATTTTTGCCTTCAGGATAGGGGAAGTATGCATAAGCTTTAGCATAGCCTTTTCCCTACACTAAGAAGCTCGCTCGCTTCAGGCAATAGATATCTCTGACTTCAGACCTCAGACTGAGAAGGTACTGCATGAGTAATGCCCAGAAAGATTCTATAAATGGTTTCTTTCATCTCCTATTGAAACGAAAGAACAAGCGAGGGAGCAGGGAAATGAATTGTATTCCTACTGCAGAGACTTCATTTGATAAATAATGTATATAGAGTTTGCAGTAATAACTGCTCTTTTCCGATTCAGCGTGCGAGGGTGAGTTTTGACATATAGTCTGTGGATTCCTAACAGGCAGTGAATGATTGGAGCCAGAGCGGGCTTTATGAAAGGAAAGGCAGATAGTTACTGTTCAGTGTTGGGTCAGCAAGGTTAATCTGGATTTTTTGCCTGAGTTGGGGACCTGGGGGGCATCTGTAATTGAACAGAGATATAGGAGCAGAAGCAGGAGACAGATGGGTGATTGGCCTTACCCTGGGCTCTTAGAAATGGCTGGGAGGATGTTAACACACTCTCTAAATACCCATAGGCTAAGCAACAGGCAGGGGGAGGTCACAGTGGCTTCAGGATCCTGCTGTTTGGCACCATGTGCCCACTCTGTTTCAACTCGGGTTCAAAGCTCGAATAAGAGATACTCCTGTATAGGATGCTGGGAAGAAAGTGGAGATTGGCTTTCTTATTAGGCTCCCTTAGAAAGCCGCGGGACATCTCTTCTTAGAATTAGGAAATATCTCAGCTAGAAAGGACTTTAGAGTGAGTCTGGTTTAACTTCCTCACTTTATAATGAGGAAATAGAAGCTAGGGAAGGGAAGAAGTTGTCCAGCATCACTCAGTTTACCCAGCTGACATGAAAACTCAGGTCCCTTTTTAGTCAGTTTGCAAGCCTCTCACTACATTCTATTCCTACTGAGATAAGGCAATTGTCGTGGTATGGGGCTTCTTTCTGGATTTCCTTCAGCTTCACCCTTTAACTTTTGGACTCTGGAGACAGGTGGCAAAGTAAGTTTGAGTATTAGTATTGTGATGATCTTACTGCTTTTTCAGATCATGATCTATTGTTTAACGCAGAGTACAGAGAAATATCTCAGACATTAATGCCAATGATAGTGTTGCTACTCATTTCACAGAATTTTGAAACTGGAGAAGACCTTGGAGACCATTTAGTATAGTAGTTCTTAAACTAGGGTCCATGAACTTCTTTTAAAAAATGTTTTTGATAACTATATTTCAATACAGTTGGTTTCCTTTGTAATCTGATGCAATTTATTTTATGCATTGTTCTGAAGAGTGATCCATAGGCTTTACCAGATTGCCAAAGGGGTCCATGAAAGGTCCATGAAATAGAAAATGGTTTAAGAACCCCCGACTCTAGTCCAATCTCATTTTAAATGTAGGGAGATGACATAACTTACTGTTAGTCAGAACATAGCACAAAAGTCGATGGTCTTAGTTAGTGATGGATATGTACTATTAAGGCAGGAACGTAAGACTAGGTGGGTGGAAGGCAGTGATCTTGCCTTTTTTGCTTAGCTTTTGTTGTGGATCCAATTCATTGGCATGCCAATCTAGGGAACAAATTAAGCTTTGTTATCTTAGCCTCCACATCATCCCTGTGAAGTTTGGGGGAGATAATAATGCATGAAAATAGATTTCAAAGATAGAGGATTACAATCAGGGATGTAACAAGAGTTAAAGGGATTTCCTAACCCTAAGTAAGATACAATAGCTATAGGGGGTGGCCAAGTAGCACAGCGAGTAAGAGCACCGGCTCCAGTGTTGAGGAGACCTGGAGATCGAATCCCGGGCTCAGACACTTAGCACCCGCCCAGAAACACCTGGCCGTGTAACCTTGAGCAAGTTACTTAACCCCAATTGCTTAAAAAAAAAAAAAAAAAGATACAATAGCTATGTGGGACCATGGACTTTGAATCAATACCAGGTATAATTAGTAAAAAAAAAATAGACAATCTTAGCCTGAAATGTTCTTCTAGCTTATGCTTCTTACCTGGTTCAGTCTAGTGGCTCAAAGAATTTTGCCTTAATTAAAAGAACTACAGTTCTTCTTATGATGGGGAGGTTGTTTACTGACTACTGGACCTCAGTAGAGGGTAGTAGGAAAAGCTACAGTTGGTCCTAAAGATGATGGGCTAGTTGAATGAAACCCAATAGATAGCAGCCTGGTGACAAGGGGAGACAAAAGAGGCACTATGCCTAGCAGAGATAATGTTCCCATTGGGGAACGGAGACCCTCACAATGCTAAGCAGAGAGTAAAAGAAAGAGGCATGATGTGATCATCAGAAAAAATTGGCAGCTTTGCAGTGCTGGAGGCTCCCAACGTGTGTGCCATAGTCACACACACTATGTCCTCTGGGTGTGTTCATCACTTTACATGTCTACCTAGTGGTGTGTTGGCATGAGAGAGACAGCATCCCACTTATGGCCATGGGAAACCTTGTCTAGTAACTTTGCTATACTATTTGAGTAAGTTTGCTTTTTGGGTTGGGAACTAATGTGTCCTTTTGCTGACTTTTAAAAATAAACACATGTGTGTGTGTGAGTGTATGTGTGTGTGTAGGGTCTTGAACCATGGTTTTGAGTGGATGTAAGGTCCTTGGGGCAGGGATGGTTGTTGGCCTCTTTTTGAATCCCCACCACTTAATATAGTGTATGGCACATAGTGGGCACTGAAATTTATTGACTGCCTCTTTTTGAATCCCCACCACTTAGTATAGTGTATGGCACATAGTAGGCACTTAAGTTTACTGAAATGAATTGAATCTAACTGGGGTCCAATATGGGAGGGAGATGCTCCAAATACTGCACAATCAAGAGAGAAGTGAGACCTAGATAGGCTAAGGGACTTGTCCAAGGTCACACAGCTAGCTAGTGACTGAACAGGAATGAGAAGGATGAGAACCCAAGTTTCCTGGCTCATGGAACAGTGCTGTTTTTCCATTATATCAGCTTGCCTCACTTGTGAAGATGTGACTAAGTAGAGAAATCTTCCCAGCAGGGAACTGTTTCTGTGTCTCACAGGCTCAGCTGATTAAAAAAGTTTTCACATAGAAGATTCTAATATGTTGCCAAAACTGAAGGTTTTAGCAAAACCAGAGTTGAGAAAAAATTGCCTAGTAGAGGTCTTCAGGAGATCTGCTTTAATAAATAGACATGAATGGTTTATTCTCAACTTCTATTTTCCCTCTCCCTCTCCTATAAAATCTAAATAGTGAACAACAAAAAAAGGCACCTAGGTGGTGTAGTGGATAGAGCTCCAGGCCTGGAATCAGGAAGACTCATCTTTCTGAGTTCAAATCTGGCCTCATACACTTACTAGCTGTGTGACCCTAGGCAAGTCACTTCACTCTGTTTGCCTCAGTTTCCTCATCTGTAAAATGGACTTTCCTTGTCATTTAATCTAAATGCAAATTCCCATTTTGAGCAATTCCATTAAATTTAATGCCACAGACATGTATTTACTGCTTATTATGTGCAAGGTACTGTGATAGGAAAAGACGATACAGACAGAAACAACAAATCTTCACTAACTTCAAGGAACTTACATTCTACTTAGAATAGTAAATAACACAGTTGGGATTTGAACTCAGGGACTATGACCCCCAGCATGAAGCCTCCCAATGCCCTAGATAGAAATAAAAAGCCCAGGGGCATAGAGCCAAGATGGCAGTGTAGAAGCAGGAAAACTCCATGAGTTCCCCCCATAACCACTTCAAATACTTATAAAATATGACTCTAAACACACTTTAGAGCTACAGAACCCACAAAGTGACAGAGAGAAACAAATCTCCTGCTGAAGGCAGCCTGGCAGGTGGAGAAAAGGGTCTATCACAGTGTGCTAGGAGCAGAGCCCAGCATCGTGTGAACTGTGGTTTTAGCTCCAGGTGGCCACAACCAGCAGTGGCTAGAGTGGACTTCAGGAGAGTGGATCACCAGAGGCTATGGTGGTTTCCAGAAATATCAACCCATAAATGCCAAAGAAAAAGTAAAATGTCAGTGAAGAACTCTGTTGGAACTGGGGAGGGACGGAGTATGGTCCAGCCTCAGTCCCCAGAGCAAGAACTGGCGGAGGCGTGGCAGCTGTGCAGCCACCTCCTTGTGGCTGCTTCAGAGCTCCTGTCCTGTGGATCATAGGGGTACTGGGAGACTGTTCCAGGGGGGGTGGTGATTGCTCTTGCCTTTACCTGCCTGAATCTGGGTCACTGTCTTGGGTGGAAGTCCTGGGGTGTGTGATCAGTGAGCCAGAGCTTGTGGGGGGCTACAGAGAGAGCACCCAACTAATAGCTCCAGCAACTGTAAAAACCCCGCAATTTGGGACAAAGTTCTCCTCCCTGGAAGCAGAGTTCTGTGCAAAAAGCTCAGAACTAAATTGAGTGGCAACATGAGTGAGCAAAGCAAGCACAGCAATCCAATTCCTTTTTTGGAGGCAAAAAGGATCAAAGCATGGAATGAGAGGAAGATAATGAAGTTAGAACTTCTGCACCTAAAGCTTCCAAGAAAAATATGAATTGGTTACAGGCCATGGAGGAGCTCAAGAAGGATTTTGAAAATCAAGTAAGAGAAGTGGAGGAAAATTTAGGAAGAGAAATGAGAATGATGCAAGAAAATCATGAAAAGAGAGTCAACAACTTGACTGAAGAAAATAACACCTTAAAAAATAAACTATCTCAAATGGCAAAAGAGGCTCAAAAAGCCAATGAGGAGAAGAATGCCTTAAAAAGCTGAATATGCCAGATGGAAAAAGAATTTCAAAAGCTCACCAAAGAGGATAATTCCTTTAGAATTAGATTGGAGCAAATGGAAGCTACTGAATTTATGAGAAATCAAGGTACTATTAAACAGATCCAAATAAATGAAAAAATAGAACTCAATGTGAAATATCTCATTGGAAAAACCACTGACCTGGAAAATAGATCCAGGAGAGATAATTTAAAATTTATTGGACTACCTGAAATACCATGATCAAAGAAAGAACCTAGAAATCATACTTCAAGAAATTCTCAAGGAAATTGCCCTGGTATTTTAGAACCAGAGGGCAAAATAGAGGTTGAAAGAATTCACCAATCACCTCTTGAAAAAGATCCCCAAAAGAAAACTCCAATAATATTATAGCCAGGTTCCAGAGTTCCCAGATAAAGAGAAAATATCACAAGCAGCCAAGAAGAAACAATTTGAATATTGTGGAAACACAATTAGGATAACACAAGATCTAGCATTTTCTATATTAAGGGATTGAAGGGTTTGGAAAATGATATCCTGGAGATCAAAGGAGCTAAGATTAAAACCAAGAATCACCTACCCAGAAAAACTAGGTATAATGTTTCAGGAAAAAATATGTTCATTCAACGAAATAGAGGGCTTTCAAGCATTCTTGATGAAAAAAAACAGAGATGAATAGAAAATTTGACATTCAAATACAAGAAGAAAGAGAAGCATGAGAAGGTAAACAGAGAAAAGAAATCATAAGGAACTTATCAAAGTTGAACTATTCACATGCCTACATGGAAAAATGATAATTGTAGCTTGTGAAATTTTTCTCAGCATGTAGATAGTTGAAGGGGATATAAATGTGTATATATATGTGTGTATACATACATATATATGTCTATATAAGAGGGTATATGTGTGTATGAATACATATGTGAGTGTGTGTATATGTGTGTACAGGTATACATAGACAGAGAGCACAGGATCAATTGAATAGGGAGGGATGATATTTAAAAGGTGAAATTGAGAGGTGAGATGAATATAATGAGAGAAGATGGGGAGAGACAGAATGGGGTAAATTATCTCATATAGAAGAGGCAAGGGAAAGCTGTTACAACAGAGGGGAAGAACTGGAAGACAAAAGGGAATGGGTCAATCTTTCATTGAATTTGGCTTAGGGAGGGAATGACATACACACTAAATTGGGTATCTCATCCTACAGAAGAGTAGGGGGCAAGGAGATGAGATGGGAGAATGATGGAGGGGAGGGCAAGTTGGGGGGAGAGGGTAGTTAGAAGCACACACTTTTGAAAAGGTAAAGGGTTGAAGTAGAGAATAGAACAAGTGGAGGGTGGGATAGAATGGAGGGAAATATAGTTAGTCTTTCACAATATATCCACTATGGAAATGTTTTGTGTAGCTACACGTGTACAACCTATATTGAATTGCTTATCTTCCCAGTAAGGGTGGGTGGCAAAGGAGGAAGGGAAATAATCTGGAACTTAAAGTTTTAAAATAAAATGTTAAAAAAAATAATAAAAGTGCCCAACTTGTTTCATAGAATGTTAGAGCTATAAAGGTCTTTAGAGATTAGCTAGTCCAAGATATCAGTTTAGATGAGGAAACAGGCTCAGAGAGCCTAAGGTCACTAATAAGTTAATAGTATGGATCAGATTAGCATCTAGGTCCAGTCTTTGTATCACCAGAGCTAAGCAGAGTGCCTAGAACATAGGTGGTGTTTAATAAGTGTCTGTTTCTTAAATATTGCTGATTGATTATCATCTGAATGATACTGAATCAATACTGAATCATCAGTAGTTTTCAGCCTTTTCAATTATGAAGAATGAATTTTAGGTCCTCTGCCCTCCCCCCCAAAAGATCAGAGAGAATAAATTATAGATGTATATACATTATTTATTTTAATATTAAATAAAGATCAAAATGATGATGCCTGGTGTATATGTAAATTTATGGGTCCTTACAATAATGATGCAAATCATGGGTTGGAAATCATGATGCCATCTCTGATGTAAAGGAGTTTATCAGTTGTTCACTGCATCATAGATATGGAGCTGGGATTGGTCTTCTAGCCCAAACCTACTCATTTTATAGAAGAGGAGACTGGATTTCAGAGAGGGAAAGTGACTTGGTCAAGGTCACACAACTTGCTAGCAGCAGAACCAGGCTCCAAGCCTAAGCCCTCTGACCCCTAGACTCAAGTCTTTCCTACCATACTTTGCAATTTTGTGTTATCAAGCATTAGTGGCTTGTGACAGGTTCAATCCTCATTTTCCAAAGTTCCAACCTTTTCACCAGAGTCAATCTTTCCTACTGAGTCACTTTAGGTAAAAATCACAGTACATATTATCAGTCTGTTATTCCTTGTCCTGAAAAGGTCAAACAGGAAAAGCCTGCATGCCCCAGAAAATGGCTTCTCCTTTGGAATTTGCATTTTGTTGGTGCTTTTGTATCAGACACTGCCTACTGGCTGACTTGAAGCTAGTGGCTACAGCTGCAATTTGCCCAGAAAAGGCCTTTGAAAGTACCTTATCATTTAGCACCCAGCAAGATGTAATTTACCTTACAGGAGGGAGAATTGTTCTCTCAACAGAATATCCAAGTTACTCTAACTCACCTTTATAGATTCAGAAAATCGAAAGGAAAGGTGAGAAGGTGTCTGCAAAATTTTTAATAGTAGATGCACTTCCCATATTATCAGATAGCATTGCTGCCAAACAAAATGCAGATTCTATCAAAAGCTCCTTAATTTATGCTCTACCAGAATAATCGGCAACAAATTCATGGCAAAAATAATAGAAAACATATTTGCTAGGCTTCTCTTAAGCTTTTCTTCTTTTCCCCATTTGTCCTCATCCTATACTTTAATTTTTCATACCTTATGTAATATCGCTTAGGAAATCTTTTTTTCTTCTTCTCTATCTCTTCTAGTACTTAATATTTTTCCTTAGACTTTCTCCTTCCTTTCAGTTTTTAGTTGATTCTTTTTCTGAGATATTTTCTTTTCACTTCTCTGGATTTGGAAAGGTTTCTTCCTGAGGGGCTATCAATGAAATCCATTATTTTACTCTTTCATGCCCCATATTCAGGGATGTGTTCTTCTTCGTCAATTTCTCTTTCTTCCCTCTCTCCCTTCCTCTCTCTCTCTCTCTCTCTCTCTCTCTCTCTGTC
>NW_027187313.1:6182791-6183116 GCF_028583685.1 Petaurus breviceps papuanus | reverse complement strand
TCTCTCTCTCTCTCTCTCTCTCTCTCTCTCTCTCTCTCTCTCCCTCCCTCCCTCCCTCCCTTCCTTTCTTTTTCTTTCTTTCTTTCTTTCTTTCTTTCTTTCTTTCTTTCTTTCTTTCTTTCTTTCTTTCTTTCTTTCTTTCTTTCTTTCTTTCTTTCTTTCTTTCTTCCTTCCTTCCTTCCTTTCTTTTCTTCCTTCTTTCTTTCCTTCTTTCTTTCTTTCTTCCTTTCTTTCCTTCCTTCCTTCCTTTCTTTTTCTTTCTTTCTTTCTTCCTCTCTCTTCCTTCCTTCCTTCCTTCCTTCCTTCCTTCCTTCCTTCCTTCCTT
>NW_027187313.1:6172223-6182781 GCF_028583685.1 Petaurus breviceps papuanus | reverse complement strand
CTTCCTTCCTTCCTTCCTTCCTTCCTTCCTTCCTTCCTTCCTTCCTTCCTTCCATCCTTTGGCTTCAGGTTCTTTTCCTCTCCATTCATTCCTTATCCCTGTCAATACTTTGGATGAAAAGACCCTCACGCCTGCCCAACTTAGTCCATTTGGAATAAGTGGTTTTGATTTATGCCAACCATTATAAGGGCAACCAAAAGGAGAGGGCATACAAAGTATAAGGCTGAAATGAGTCAAAGGACAGGGACCCTCCTGCTTCTGTGCAGTGGAAACATTTTGACAGATGGAGAAGAAGAAAATCCAAATGTTCTGCTTAGTTCAAGCTAGTTGTCACTGACTGTGGGATAAAGATGCTCAGGCCCAGGGTAGTCAGTTTCCAGACACACACTATTATTATGCACAATTTAATAATATACACATGCATTCTCCAGAGCTCTCATTTGGCAGAAGCAGTCCAAGCTTTCTAATTTTTGTGTATTTGGATTCTGCAATAAAACAAGCATCTCAATATTTGGGTTCACTGCAAACTAGCTCTGGAATGATGATAATTAAATGTGGAGATACCACAGGTGCATTGAAAACATTCTTTCTATATTATCAAGGCTCTTTCTGAAAAGTATAGCTATGGAAGAAAGAGGACATGATTTACTTGTCCTCATGGGCAAGGTGATGTTGATCCATAGGTGCTATCAGGTAGAGTTAATGTCCATTTTTCTATCATTTGCTCTGCTTGATTCCTATGCCAAGGAACTGCATGCCACCACCAGGGTAAGCTGATCACCTGAAATCTCATCACCATGCAGATTGACTCAGCTTCTGAATGACAGCTCCTCAATTCCCTCAATTGCTCTCCCCTCTGATCACAGGGCTGGAGAGTGGAGCAATAAACCCCACCCAAAGCTCTCCCTTATAGAAAGCTCAGAACTTTCCAGGTAACTCTTCATCTTCTATCAGAGATTCTGTTCGGTTTTTGACTCCAAGGAACATCATGCACCTGTACTGGTTACCCCTCAATGCTCCCCCTTTTTCAGCTTCCTTTTGTGTATTTTCTCTCTACCCCCTCTTCACCAGATTGTAAGCTCCTTGAAGGCAGGGATTAACATTATTTTTTCTTATTTATATCCCCTGAGGTCAGTACACTTCCTGTACAGTTCCTATATGGTCAATAAATGTTTGTTGAATTGAATTCAATAGAAATCAACCAGTAAGGGTCAGAGAAAGAAGACATGAGTAGCAATGGTTGGTGACCTCTTTATTGGGGATACTGAGGCAGCTATTGGCTAAATTAAGGGTATATATCTAAGACATGTAGAGAATCTCCCAGGCCTTGTCAAACTGGATAATTACTACCTGCTTTGGTTGATCTACATGGATATAAAAGTTACTATTAAATGGAAGCTAGAAAATAATATAATGTTCACAAAGTCTTGGGAAAGAAACTAAAGACCTTAAGACACAAAGGTGATATTTTTATCACTACTACGATGACTTTTGAAGGGAAGAACTGATCTGGGAAGTGAATATTTGATTGAGATGAAGATGTTTGAGAATTGAATTTACTTTGTAGACTATGACTATTGTCAATTGGGGCAGAAAAAAGAAGTGGTTTTCCATTGGATTATACTATTGGGTATCTGGGAAGAAAGAGAAGATAGATGAAGAGTTTGAGAAATAGATTACTGGCCAAGTACACAGGGATAATATATTAGTAGTGATAGAGGTCTTTACTTATCCAGGTATTTGCTGGCACCCACTCCCCCACCAAAACTAATTGGTACTCATAATTTCTTGACTTCCTCAAATAAAAAATTCATTTTCCAAAAGATAGATTTTTGGATTAGGTTCTTTAGAAAATGTGAACTGGCTCCTGGGACAGAAACAAAGATATTGTCACATCTTGGTGTTAGTGACTATTTAAGGCAATTACCATTGGCAATTCTCTTGTCTGGGGCATAACTGTGCTCAGAGTTCCAAGACAGTTACTCTGACTATGAGTTCTGAGATAGTTATTGTTCATTTTGAATGTGACAAGCTATAAGTATATTGCTGTGATATGGGCAACATAATGATGCTATGATTATAGAACAAATGTAATCTATATGATTATAGACATCAGAGGAGAATCTCGTTACCAGTAATTCACAGAAAGGACCCAGAATAGTGAACTAAGATAAAAGGGGAGAGAGAGAGAGGTGAAAGGATAGATTTCAGAATTGCACCAGCTAAGCTGTAAGTTGAAAGTATTATTGGCTATAATGGTTGCTGTTGGGGAATAAGTCTAGCTGAGCAGGGGAACAGTTTGGAAGCAGAGTATCAGAGAAGCCACCCAGCTGATAGGCTAGCTTGACCAAGACGTCAGGACCAGTGTGGGTCAATTCAGCTTTGCAGTGAAAGCAGTTTTTCAACACAGAAATTACATTCCTAAGAACATTACAGTTTCAGAGTTGTGAGTTAGCCTGAGAACAGGGATTTTCATTGCTCATATTCCTGCTTGGCACATTTCTATAAGTGCTCTCTCTCTCTCTTTTCTTCCTTCCTTCCTTCCTTCCTTCCTTCCTTCCTTCCTTCCTTTCTCTCTCTCTCTCTCTCTCTCTCTCTCTCTCTCTCTCTCTCTCTCTCCCATTCTCTCTCTCTCCTTCCCTTCCCTCCCTCCCTCTGAATAAGTTAGAAGGAAAACATGACCCACATTTATGTACAGATTGTGATATATCTGTTATTCCTATATTTGCTTTAATATACGAGCACTTCTTTTGCGTTATGTAAATAATTACATTTAAGATCTAAAAGTATTATTATTATGAATGGCTACTTTAATGTAGATGGAAGCACATTGGTAGAACTCTGAAAATGAAAGTGATGAGTACAGAGAGTATATTCCCTCCACCCCCAATGGGGTTATCTTCCCAAGATACTGAGAGTTTAATTGTGTGGTGGTATCATTATCTTGGAACCTAGGCTAGGTGTAAAGTCAAGTTGGAATGGGAGAACCAGTCTAGAAAGTGCATGGGTATTCATATGTCCTGCATGATATGCGTGGAGTTCTACAGTATGGAGCCCACTGCACGCACATCATATTAAAATTTGTGATGGAGAAGGAAGGAAAAGTTATCAAGACTCTGACATGAACTTTAGATGTTAAAAAGAATAAATTTGAAAGAGTTCATAGAAATTATAGGGAGGATACCCTGGTCAAAAATTATGCAAGAAAAGTCTGTACACCTAGAGGAACAGCTCCAATGTGGAGGAAAATGAGCTATCAAAAATAGGGAGAGACTAATGTGGGGAACCAGTTTAGCTTTTAAAAAGACAAGTACAAAATATGGAAACTGGAAGCAAGGCGAAGTCAACTAACAGAAGACAAATATTGAAGTGTGAAACAGTCCCATAAGAATAGAGTTGACTGCAAAAGCTCAGAATGAAATGAGGTCAGAAAAGAAAGCCAAGGATAATAAAAGAGGGGTTCTCTTTGAAAGATAATTGACATATTTGTTTATAATATGTCTTTTTGACTGTACTATTCCCACAACTCTTTATATTAATGATGAGAAAAATGTTTAGCAAAGCTAACCAATATATTGAAAAATTCTGCTATTCTATGCTGAGATACAAACACATGCTCCCCCACATCTGCAAAGAAGTTGGGGTGGGACAGTGTCTTCTCATATTTCTAATTTGGGGCCTAGCTCAGTTATCATAATTTCACAGCATTTGCAGTTTTGATTGTTTTGTTGTTCTTTCTAATTGTTGTGGCCTCTGTGTACATAATGTTTTCCTGGTTCTGTTTATTTTAATTTGTACCAGTTCATATGAAGCTTTCTGGGCTCTGGTGAGTTTATCATACTCATCCTTGATTCCGGCCCTCTGGTAATCCATTATATTCATTATGTATCACAATTTGTTTAGCCATTCCCGAATTAATGGTCATCTACTCTCTTAAAAATGAATGGGGAAGTTAAGCTGTATTGGGAAAAAACATACTCAATGACAGGATAGAACCAGTACTTAAGGGGGATGGGACGATGATAATGAATAATTGTGGGAAGACAGAGATGCTCAACTTTTCATTTACATCTCTTTTCTTTGTGTCAGAGAATAATTTTGGATTAAAAACAGCAAAATAAAAATGGTTAACAGGGAACTGATATTTAAGTAAATTTGCTGTTGTTCAGTTGTTTGTCATGTCTGATTCTTTGTGACCCCATTTGGCATTTTCTAGGCAAAGATACTGCAGTGTTTTGCCATTTCTTTCTCCAGCTCATTTTACAGATGAGGAAACTGAGGCAAACAGGATTAAGTGACTTGCCCAGAGACACACAACTAGTAAGTATTTGAGGCCAGATTTGAACTCAAGTCTTCCTGATTCCAGGTCCATTGCTGTATCCTCTTAAATAAGTAAGTGAGAGAAAAGTCAGCTGGAATTCGGGAGTTAAAGATATGATGCATAGATAAATAATATCCTTGAGTATGGAAAAAAAGCCTGGCATTTGATTTCTGAGCTTTTGCTTTTTGAAACATAGAGAAGGGCAAAGAGTATTGTAGATGGGCAAAAATCCTGATTTCAAAAAATGGGAGAATGGAATCTTTTAGACATCAATTGGTGATCTTGTCCTATATTCCTGGAAAAATTCTAAACTGTATTGAATAAATGGCTAATAATCACAAAGGAAAAGGAAATAGTGCTGACAAAGAGCTAGTCTGGCTTCTTCAAGAACAGGTCATGTCAGACTAACCTCATTTCCTTTTCTATCAGGGTTACTAAACTGGGAGGTTAACAGAATCCTATAGATATCGTTTCCTTAGATTTACCAAATATTTTGAAAATGTCTCTCTTACTGTTGTAGTAAACAATATGGAGAGTAATGGATTCAGAACTATTGGAATAGCTAGACCCAAGAAGTTATTAATGATTTGATGTCAGCTTTGAAGGAGGGTTCCAGGAGAGTATCTAGGGATGCTGCTTCTGCTGACTGAAATAATATAACTTCTTCCAAGTTTATCTTATAGTACATGCTATGTAGTAGAGGAGGGAGGGGTGACCCACCAAAGTAAGGAAATTCCAGCCAGTGATGCACAGTCAGCATTTCACAAGTCCTAAGACATTTACCATATGGCAAAAACTCCAGAATGCTGGTGACTTGGACTTGGTGATACCACTGATTATGTTATCACCCCAGTCAATATGATGCAACTATTCCTATAAATCGAAGAAATGTATGGCATAAGCAGATGAGTGGCATGGTGGTTAGAGCGCTGGGACTAGAGTCAGGAAGACCTGAGTTCAAATCTCACCTCAGATATTTATTACCTGTGTGATTCTGGGTAAGTTACTTAGCCACTGTCTGTTTCAGTTTCCTCATGTGTAAAATGGGGACAATAGTAATTACCTACAGGGCTGTTGTGAGGATAAAACAAGATAATTCATAAAGTGTTTTGCAAAACTTAAAAATGCTAGTTTTTATTGTAAGTATAGTATAAGTCTGCAAACTGGCCCTACTCAAAAGAGTCATGATGATCATCTTGACAGAAAACACAATGGGATGAGTATAAGGACCTTGTACTACCTCTGGTAAAAGAAGGTAAGATACACTTGAACCAAAACAATCAGAATACTAATACCCCAGCTCTCATGGTTGTTGTAAGGATCAAATGAGATAATATTTGTAAAGCACTTAGCACAGAACCTGGCACATAATAGGTGCTTGATAAATGTTTATTCTTGTTTTCCTTCCCCCACTGCTAGAAATACTTTAGTTCAGATGGTGTTGATCACTAAAGTGAGAAAATTGTGAGCATATAGGAAATGTGCTGAAGACATGAATATTTTTATTATGTTCCAGGACTTTATTGGAAACAGATTATACAAGCTATGGGCAAGGGCTCCATACTTCTTTCTGTCAATGGTACCATAAGCTACAAATTGTAAAACAATGTACTGGTGAACAATCAGTGTGTTACAGTATAATCACAAGCAAATAATCAAACTGTACCCCTAAAGTTAAATTAGATAAAATTTAAGATAGCAATTGAGAAGGCATTAAAATCTGAAGAGGAAAGAGTCGAAGAACCTGAGATCACTGAAAAATCTTCATTTAATGCAAACCTCAGAAAGTATACTTAAAAATAAATGACAAAAAAAGCACTGATACCAAAAGGGATATTGAAAAGGAGATGGACATACTTAGACTGGAATTACAAAAAGTACTTTTTGGGTCTGAGAGTATCAATCAAATTATACCAATTATTCAAAAATAGAATATTTTTGAAAGTTGGGGACTTGCCACACATCAAGTATATGGTTTTCATCAGTCCAGAGGAATAATGTCATAGAGTGGACAGGCAGATCAGCCCCTTTTTTGGGGTCCCTGTCAATTTCTACTTATTGCAAACTTGCCAGATCCCTAGAAACCATCTGGTGGGCAAGGTTTCAGCCCCAGAAAAAAAAGCTTGTTTGGGTTATATAATTCCTAAACAACAAACCTGGCTAACTGAGAAATGAAATTTCTTGTGTATGTAAGTCACAGTAAATTTTTATTGCTTATTTTAACTCCATAAGAGTAAAAACCATTATATCTAGCCCTAAGCTGTGATTGGTGAGACTTGACATTTCGGGTAAAAGCTGTTTTATTTAAATATTATTTATTTCATTATATATATTATTTTATTATAAATAAAACAACTCGTTTTATTTTTAGTTTGAATTTAGATATAATTGTCTTCATTAAGTCAGTATCTGAGAGAAATGCTACAATCTACTAAGAGGGAATCCCTCTACAGGTAAGGTTGTTTGCTTTTGGGAAAAGCTGAGAGGACAATTTTAGGCTCAATATAAGATCAGACCCTCCTGACTCAGTTTCCTTATTGTCTTCCTTTGAAAAGGAATGCTTTTTACCTGGCTATTCCTGAGTCTGGATGTGAGGTGGAATTAAAGCAACTCTTATCTGAATTCAAATAGAGCTAAGGATGTTTTATTCTATCATATCTGGCATGTCCCTGCTTTTTTCCTTTTATGACAAATTTCTCTAATTACAGCAAGTGGTCAGTAAAAGATAGTAAAAGTAGAATGCAGGTATATAAAATTTGGCTGTTTTCAATCTGAATGTGTAGTCATTCTCTATCCCAAACAACTGAGTAAATTAGTAATGAGCTTGCCATCTGCCTACCTGCATAGTCAAGTGAAAGGTTAAATCCCTGAAATAGAACATTCTTTCTGAATGATATGGGAACAATTAGACAAAGGGAAAAGAAGTTTGTGAAACAAAGGTACAAACACAAGGTTAATCCTTATCTCATAGACTAAGGCTGAGATACATCTGAGCTACTAAAATGTGTGTTAGATCTGAGCTAGTCAGCCTAAAATTATATTCCTTTCTACAGCCTAAATAACTTAGCAAAAGAGTACTTGACTAGTCAACTGCCTGTTACTAGATATATCTGTCTTTCTCCTTAATATCTTGGGCCCTACATATTGAATTTGCCTGTCAGATTTGTGTCTCTCAGACTACAGGCCAATTCACCTACAGTTAGCAGCAAACAGTGAATACCAGTCCATACTCATTCATCATCCCCTGGATGTGACCCATGCTCAGTTCCAGTTAACCTCCTCCTTGGAACCCACTGAGACAGGGACAGCTCTACTCCCCTTTTCAGCCTGAAGAAGCTACAGAATCAGAGACCTTTGTTCCTTATCCCAAATTCATTTGGGCCCCAGCTCTATGAGGGAGTAAATGATGGAATCCTAATAAAGCTGCCCCCAATCCCAATATTCTAACTTAATTATAGGCCCAGACCCACTGGACAGCAGGCCCACTGTACCTACCTAGCCCCCTGCCAATGTCCTAACTTCTTCATATATGCCTCATTGCTCTCTAGAACAACTCATTTAAATAAGGAAATAAATGTTACAATATGTAATTATAAGTTTTTTTCATTGATAAAGCAATTTCTTCCAGAAAAAGAAGAGACAAACTGAGGGCCTTCAACTCTGAATGTGTAGAGAACTGTGACTCTTTGTCTCCTAGTTCTGCAAGACTTCCCTACCATTCACTGTTGTGTGGTACACCCCATGAGCTTCTGGTACCATTGATAGGCTTCTGTGACACTCATATCCCAATGTGACAAGCTACTTATGGCATATGACATATATTTGGTAATGAATAGCCCTTCTGTTCATTCAGTGAAGAAAAGTCAGTGAATTAAAGTGTTCAGCTAAGTGATTCATGGAGTGACCAATGGTTTTGGAGTCTAGGTTTTGTCATCCCATCCTGCCCTTGCTACCTACCACCTATTTGACCCAGGAAAGTCACTTGCTCTCTCTGGTTCTCATTGTCTTTACCTATAAAATGAAAGCATCAATCTGGGTGCCTTTTATGGTCCTTTCCAGCTCTAAATCCGTGACCCATTAATTGCTCTTAATAAGCTTCTTGACAACAAGAAGTGTTTCATTTTTGTCTGTTTACTCAGCACCTAGCACTGTTCCTGGTCCAGAGTAGCTTAATAAATGCATGTTGACTGATCAGTAATCTTCCAGAGAGAGATCTGAACCCTTGTCTCTCCTGACTCCAAGTTCATCACCCTTCCTATTTCACCACAATGCTTTGATAGGCACTGACTAAATTGCACCTCTTCTAGACTCCCATTCAATTCTTTTCTCATTCCACTGAAAGATTGCTTAGTTGATCAATCATGTGTTTTCAGAGGATTCAAAGACCCAAAATATGGAAAGGTTTAGTGGTAACATGACTATGTTATGATTTTTTTTAAGTCACCGGAGAAGAAGGAGTGTTCCATTCAGTCACTGATATGGATGAACAAAGGGAAATATCCTGCAAGTCTGATCTAGCTAGCATTTTCACTGAAAATCTCCTGGACTTGTATAAAAGGCTTTGTGTTCCAGCATTTGTGGTCTGCCCCTGCCAAGCATAAGAACAACTGAGATGAAGAATAACCACAATTTAACTCAGCACCTCCAAAATGAGAGACAGAGACATTTGGCTCCTCCTGCCAAGTCACAGACTCACCTTTGTCATGACAGTTTCCACTCTTCATGAATTGAATATCAAGAATAATGATATTGAAAGAAACATAAACAACCTTGAAGCAAGACCAAAGAGTTATCAGTGAAATCTGTAAGTAGTACTGAATTCAGAGACCCTGCAAATGGCCCAATGGATAACAAACTGGGCTTAGAATCAGGAAGACCTGACTTCAAATATTCTTTTTTTTTTCTTTAAAGCAATCGGGGTTAAGTAACTTGCTCAAGATTACAGGGCCAGTTATTTCTGGGTGTGGTGCTGAGTATCTGAGCCCAGATTTGATCCAGGTCATCCCGACACTGGAGCTGGTGCTCTTACTCGCTGTGCCACCTGGCCGCCCCTAAGCAATTGGGGTTAAGTAACTTGCTCAAGGTTACACGGCCAGGTGTTTCTGGGTGGGTGCTAAGTGTCTGAGCCCGGGATTCGATCCCCAGGTCATCCCGACACTGGAGCTGGTGCTCTTACTGGCTGTGCTACCTGGCCGCCCCGACTTCAAATCTTCTTGCAGACATTTACTAGCTGTGGGATCCTGGGCAAGTCACTTTAAGCCCTGCTTGCTTCAATCTCTTCTTCAGGGTTGAATTTGATGTCATCTAATGTCTAAGTCCATGATCTTACATATTAGAGAGGTGAAAGAATCATATCACAGGATGATAAAGAGGAGTGGGGGAAAATATGAACTAGACATGACAATGTGAGGTTTTTGCTCAGAAAAATATATCTATCCCAGGGGAAAATAACCCATCACAGAGGCCATCCACTAACTTGGGCAAATGTTAGATGACACAGAACAAAAATCCTTGGTGATAGTTTTCATGGATCAGAGAAAATGCTTTATATAGGAGAGGAGAGAAGTAAGCAATATTTCAAAGAAAGTCTGAGTCATTTCATAACGAAGGAAAAGCTATATTTTAACAATCCTCTGCTGCTTTATTTACAGTAACAAAAAACCTCCCCCACACTCATTATTAACAGATAACCTTGTTTTCCCATTGTCTTTCCTCTTTCTAACTGGCTTAATTTTTCTTAATGTGTACAGTGCCACTGAAAAGCCTGTAAAAATGAAGGCTATTCTTCAAGTATGGGATTTGAGAAATGCAATCACCAGCTTGTTGCTAGAAGTAGATCTACCTTCCTGGGAACAGGAGAGTTAAAAGGGGGTTCCATTACCTTTAATCCCCTGATAATCCCTTATATGTCTAAAGCTTATTATTGTTTGTAATGTAATGTTAGTAATGTAATATGTCTGCAGCCCTTTATTGTTGTGATATCACTTACAGACCTCGTTTATTCCTTGAAACATGATCATACCTGTTTTTCAGATGAAGAAATTGAGGTTTAAAGCTTTAAATGGTTTTTCTAAAGCCATAGTTAGTAAGTAATGGAGCATCTCGGCCTGTCCCATAGCCAACTTTTTAGCAAGGACTTGGCATTGCTCTGGAGCCTTCCTTCCTTCCTCCCTCCCTCCCTCCCTCTCTCCCTTCCTTCCTTCCTTCCTTCCTTCCTTCCTTCCTTCCTTCCTTCCT
>NW_027187313.1:6161732-6172213 GCF_028583685.1 Petaurus breviceps papuanus | reverse complement strand
CCTTCCTTCCTTCCTTCCTTCCTTCCTTCCTTCCTTCCTTCCTTCCTTCCTTCCTTCCTTCCTTCCTTCCTTCCTTCCTTTGTATCTCCCTCCCTCTCTCTCCCTTTCTCTTTCTTCCTTCTTTCTTTCCCCCAAATTTGATAGCTTTTGTTTTTATAGAAACATTGATTCCGAATATATCCCTCTCCTTCCCTTATAAAGAGAGTCACTCTTTGTTACAAAGAACAAAAAAGAAAGAAAAAAAAAGCAGTTCAGCAAAATTAACTAACACTTCAATTGTGTCTAACAGTATATATGATGTTACACATTCATCGTCCTCAACCTTTGGGAAAAAAAGAGGAGAGAGGCATATTTTCTCATTTCTTCTCCGGATTCAAAGTTGGTTATTTTATAATTTTATAACATTGCTCCATTTGCCCTGGAGTCTTTACCTAAATGGAATAGATGGCTTTGTTCTAATGTCCTATTGACCAGTGGGAGAGCTACACCAGCATGCTCTGGCCAGGTGAACCCAAAATTGTTTGGGTGAATGCTAAGGGAGCCCCACTGGCCTCATACTGGAAGCCTGGGCCTTTTACTCCCTATCATTGCCTCAGGCAAGGGGTGGTGGTGGGGGATTTTGTTGGTGGGAGAATATGGAGGAGCAGTGAAACAGACCTGTTAGTAAGGGAGGAGACAGAAGGAGGGAGGATAATAGAATAGAAGATTTAATACTAGCAACTGATTTAAAAAGACACTTTCAGATCACAGTTCGATGGATTCAAAGGTATCATAATGCAGGAATGTCGATGCCTAGGCATTTATCTGCACTTTTGATGGCAATATCTAGCTCTGCCTTCCCTTCTGTTCTAAAGAATGGGCATTTCCCTGATTTCAAGGGGAGAGGACCTGTCCAGGGTTCTGTGGTTCTGAAAAAGTATTATGGCAAAACTATAATAAAAAACAAAAGTGAACAAAAAGTGTGTATCAAAGAGGGAGATGAAGTATGTATGAAAGGGGATAAAAGTCCTGAGTCTTAAAAAGGAGGCTCTGGGTCCCAAGACCTGACATATGATTTATAGGCCTAGAATATTAGATTAGACTTGACATGGTAACATTAAATTTGATTTATGACTTCATTTTAATTGAGATTTTACTGATTTATTATTCATTGCAGAGAGAATGCAGAGGCCCCCAAGTTCCCAAGTGCTTCAGGCTTTCAATATCCTGGGAGCCCACTGTTCAGTCCCTTCCTATACTTTCAGAGAATCATTGACTCTCAGATTTAGAAAGGACCTCAGAGGCCCATTGAGTTCAGCCCATCGCTGAACAAGAAACCCTCTATAACACACTGGCCAAGGGGTACTCCAGGTCATCTTCCATGGAGGGGAACCCATGATCTCCCAAGGCAGCCTATTCCATTTTTGATGGGTTTTAAATGTTAGGAAGTTGTTCTTTATATCAAGTCTAAATGTGCTTCTTTGGAATTTCTACCCATTTCTCTGATTCTACCTCTTGGGGTCAAACAAAACAAATCTGTTTCTTCCTCTATGTGATGGCATTTCAAATACTTGAAGACTGCTCTCACGTTGCCAATAACTTTCCTTTTCTCTGGGCTAAACATCCTCAGTTCTCTCAAATCCTAATTTGGCATGGTTTCAAGTATCTTTGTCCTCATTCTCAGGGTCATCCTTCTGTGGAAATGTCCCAACTTGTTAATGTTCTTCCTGAAATGTGGTACTGAGTACAGGACTCTAGATGCGATCTGACCAAGACAGAATACAATGGGACTAGTTACTTGTTCTGGATACTGTGGCCCCAGTCATATAACCCAAGATCAGCTTGGCTGCCAAATCACACTGCCAACCAATATTGAGTTTGTTGTCTTTGAGAGCCCCCAGGATATTTACCATAAAATTTTTAAAAGCTAGGGGCAAGTTGGTTCCCCAAATGGATTTTTATATTTCTCTCTATAGGGTCAGCCCTCCTTAAAACTATGAAGTGGGAGAAATTGTTCCCTGTATCCCCCTCTCTATTCTCTGTGTTTGCCCCACTTTGAGTTGAGAGCATCTATGTCCAGAGGCAACCAAGGGTCACAAGCTTCCTGAGGTCTGAAAGTGATCCTATAAATTCACACTAAGACAAGTTCTTAAACTGGGGTCCATGAACCCCTTAAAGGTCTGTGGATAGAATATGGAGGGTCTGTGAGCTGGAATGGGAAAATTATATTTTCACTGTAATTGTTTTTTTATAATCTTATGTATTTAATTGTATGAATTTTATTTATTTCTGTTTACATTTCTGTTTTATTTATTTATATTTATTCATTCGTTCACTCATTCACTCACTCACTCATTCATTCATTTATTACAAGAAGGGGTCCATGGGGTTTTCCCCATCAGATTGCCAAAAGAGTCCAGGATGTACACAAAAAGGGATCCCTACTCTAAGGTGTTAGTGACTTGACGTACTATTGGTTTTAGAAGTCTTTTTAAAAAGAAGCCATAGGAAACAAGAGAGTCATACTCAGTAATTTCTTCACCAAAAAGGAAGGAAACTAGCATTTTTCTGCACTTATTTTATGTAAGGCACTGTGCTAAATGTTTTATAAATATTAATTCATTTGATTCTCACAATAATCCTGGGAAGTAGCTGCTTTTTATTATCCCCATTTTATAGCTGAGGAAAATGAGGTAAACAAAGGTTATGTAACTTGCCAGAATAGAATTTGAACTCAGATCCAGCACTCTATTGCCACCAAGGTGCCTCACAGGGGGAAAATAGGTGAAGGGGAGGGACATAGTAACAGAAGACATTACATGTATAGGGGTCCAGTGGTGCCAACACAAAGGATAGTCTATCCATGGTTCAATCAACAGTCAACAAGCATTTATTAAGGACCTACTGTGTGCAGGCATGGTGCTAAAGCTGGGGGTACAAAAGTGCAACCAACTACTAATTAATCAACAATAACTTAGTAAGCACCTACTATATACCCAGCACTATACTAGCATTGATATAAAGACATAAATAAAACAATCCCCATCCTCAAGGAGCTTACATTCTGGTGTGGGAGATTGGAGGTGATGGTGGTGCCAGAGGACTTCAAGGAAAGTTATGGGAAAAGTGGAGATGTGGAAGGAACCTTTCCCTTAAGATGCCAGTATCCTGTGGCAAAGCGTTTTTTTATCTTGTATTAGTTATAGCTTTGGTAAGGAGAAGATAATTTTAAATTCCTAATAGTAGGACTTCAGGCCAGTTGAATGACAGTTGTGGATATTCCAAATTCTCGTAACTTATACTACTCATGTTACATCAAAAGCCAGCTGTCCCTGGATCTCAGAGTCTGACATTGAGAAGTGGTTTTTTAGATCTTTAGGTATAAATGATAACAAAAAATGATATTATGTAGATCTCAATTTGCAAAGCAATTTAAATATACTGTCTCATTTTATCCCCACAGTAGACCTGTGAATTAACTATTATATACTGTGAATGAGGAAACTGAGGTTAAGTGAGTTTATATGACTTGTCCATGGCCACACAACTGGTATGTGTTGAAGGGGAGAATTTGAATTCTGATCTGATGACTCTTGGCTCACCATTCTATCCACCATGCAATGATGCCCTTCCTTGAAAAACTTCCTTTAGTGTCTACTATCATATCAGAATGGAGTAAAAGGCTGCTCTGTACTTGGCAGGTGGTTGAAAATGACTGAAGGAAGATTAGGATTTTTCTTTTCCACTCCCATGAGACTACTGTGTATGCTGCATAGTTGGAGAATTGGGCTCAAAGAGCTTTATTGCATTTTGAAATATTAAAGGGCAAGGAAAATGACATCATGTAAATCACCTGAATGTTGGTGACAAACAGATGTTAGGAGATTTCCTAAAGAACTTGACAAGAGAGTGCAAGGGTGTAATAGAGTATGAACATGTTTCTCACTTGTCCCAGTGGAAGTGCATGGTGGTATCTGGTAGGTGGGGCCAGGTGAAAACTTGAATTAAGTTTTCAGGAAAAGTGTAGAGTCCACTACCTGGAGCTGGGATCTTGCCTGGGGAATGGTAGGATTCAGAACTAAGACACTCCTGGTCTTAGGGCATGTGTTTCAAAATTTTATGGAAGTTCATATCAGTACCATATACCTGGATTCATACTGAAGTTGGAGATGGTGGAGACAATGGCCAAGCATCAGAACAACATGCCCCTTCCAAGTGTAGGCCATAGGGCCTGGAGGGGCAACTTATACAGTAGAGATGTCATGGCCCATGAGAATCAGAGTGAAGACATGAAAAGATATTAATGGATCTGGTGGCCCTGGAGGTATAATTGATCTTGTCCACATTTGTTTCCTATATGTGTACATTTATGAAGGGCAGCTAGATGGCACAATGGATAGAGTGCCAGGCCTGGAGTCAGGAAGACCTGAGTTCAAATCCAGCCTCAGACATTTACTAGCTGTATGATACTGGGCAAATCACTTAACTCTGTTTGCCTGAGTTTTCTCATCTGAAAAATGAGAGAGAAAAGGAAATGGCAAACCAGTCTGGTACTCTTGATAGGAAATTAGGGTCATGAAGGGTTGGCCATGATTGAAATGACTGAAAAATAAAAACCATTTGTAAACTCTATTGTCATCTACTCTTCTCACTGATTATGTGTGTACCTGTAGGCATGTTCTTCCCAGGTTATGGAGGAGATATTTTGTGGTTACTTTTCTTACTATGACATTTTGGTAAATGCCTTTTGTTTTCAATGAATTATTTCCTCTGGCTAGATATCAAAAGCTAAACTCATCAATGGGGGTTTGTAAACTAGAGTTTTTTGAGTGTGGACACACAGAGGACCTTGAAACCTGGATGGCCATCTTTTAGGGAACACACCCTGCAAATCTGTATTGGGAGAATCGTCCAGAGAGGTGCTACTCTGTTGCAAGATGCCAATGCTAGTGATGGGGAAAGTGTGGGATGGGAGGAGAAACCCTCTTCCTCCACGCATGTATTCTATGAGAGGTTCAAGGGGGAAGGTGAGGAGCAAATTCCCTCCTCAGAGATAACTCTGGCTTTTTAAAGGCTACTAGGGCCATGGCTGATCTTTGGATTGATTAAAGTTCCTTATTTCCCATAAGTTGTCTACATCCAATGACCAACATCCTCCAATTACAGAAGTGTGATTGAGACATTTCTCACTTTGTTATAGAGTTATTTAGTCAGTTGGTTGACACCATGTTGTTGGATTATTTAAGGAAACTCCATAACATCTCCTTTATTCCAGTAAAACTGAATTCTGGCATGCTTTCCTTGCATGTGCTAATGTAAATGGGGCCTTAGGGATGGAATGAATAAGAACTTAGGAATTAGTCATGTGATAGAGCAACAAAGAAAGATAAAGGTCTAAAACTGGAGTTCTCCAATTTGTGTGTGTGTGTGTGTGTGTGTGTGTGTGTGTGATGAACCTACCCCTCCTGCAATCTGGCAAAACTCAGGGACCCCTTCTCAAAACAAAGTCTTTAAATACATAAAATAATATATAGGATTACAAAGACAACCAATTACAGTGATCAACATATTCTGTTCAAGTTGATAGGCCACAGCTCAAGAAGTCCTGCTTTAGATGCCCCATATCAGTGGTATTGTGGACAGAGGTGAAATGAGCTGACATAAAAGAAGAAGGAAATTGGCCTTTTCCATGACTTCTTGGCCATGAGTCCAGAAAAACTGAACCACATCGTGAAGTTGCCATCTCTGGAGATTGCCAATAAGAGAAAAAACTTCAGTCCTGATTTAGATCTTTATCTACCTGAGGGCAGGGAGAAGAACTTGATGACCTCTTAAGCCCCCTGCCAACTGCAGGTTTCCACCAGGGCATCATTCCGTTGTGGGACAAGGATCTGTTAGTCAGAAGTGGGATAAATTTATTTGTAGTATGAAGCAGAAGATCTGAAAAGTATGCTCTTTGGGTTTTGACAGTTATATCCCTTATGTGGTATTAATCACTGGAAGATGCTTTGAGACACAGCTTATTACATATAAACATGTACATGAATGAGTGAGTGGAATTTTCTAACATTAAAATATGTACAACTAGGACCTAGCATTCCCTCAGTGTGTCCAATGCCAATTATGACCCTTCTCTAACATGTAGTCTTGACTAGGCAGTGCAGTGGATAGAATACTGGGTCTGAAGTCAGAGCTCAGTTCAGATCTGACTTTGGAAATTGACTAATTGTGTGATCCTGGAAAAGTCAGTTAACCTTTCTCTACCTCAGTTTCCTCAACTGTAAAATGGGGATAATGATGAAACATTTACCTCCTAGGATTTTTATGGGGATGAAACAAAAAGGTATTTGTAAAGTGCTTGGCACAGTGCCTAGCATGTAGTAGGCACATAATAAATGTTTGTTTCCTTCTTTCCTTCATTGTTGCCTGAGTCTTAGAGGAGCTAAATGACAGCTAGTTAAGTCTTTTAATAAAAATCCTATTTTCAACGTGTCCCCTTGAAAACCTCCTGTGTGTTATACCCTGGGCAGCTATCTACCTTCGCTACCGCTAACCTTGGCTTTGTTTATTGTGCCTCCCTTAATAGAAAAAAGAAACCAACAGAGTTTGCTGTTCTTGGTTTGATGTATCTGTATATATATCTATATCTATATCTATCTATATATCTATCTATATATATATATAGATGTGTGTGTATTGTATTAATGAAACAGAGGGACTAACTTCCAAAGTATAGGACACCATGAAGTAAGATTGAACTTATTAATTGGTCTCAGTAACGAACTCATTGATATCATTATTTCTCATTCTCTGTACTCAAAGATACAAAGGTGGATCGTGGCTTTGGGAAAGCCAAAAATTTTGTATCTTAGACACTTCCAGTCACCATGACGGCAGATTCTTGTTGTGATAGGGTTTAATAATTTTGCAATAACTATACCATTTTCAGGTTGGCAAAGCACTTTCTGTACTTTATCTTTGATCCTCACAGAACTCCTGGGAATTAATATACGGCAGCTGTTATAATCCCCATTTTACCGATAATAAAAATTGACATTGATACAGTGCTTTAAGGTTTGCAGAAGACTTTACATACTTATGTTTCACTTGATCCTTGCAGCCATACCGCGATGTAATCCTACAGATTTTATTATTGCCATTTTATAGATTTGGACCCTGAGACAAAGGTTCAGTTACTTGGCCGTGTCTCTTAGCTAGTAGACATCAGAGTTGAAATTCAAACTTTGGTCACTCCTGACTTCAAGTCCAGAGATCACTCATTAGATTGTGAAGTCCTTGAGAGCAGGAACTGGCATTTGCATCTTTTTGTATCCCCAAGGCTTAGTCCAGTGCCTGGCATATGGTAGGCATTTAATAAATGTTTATTGATTGACTGTCCACTACCCCATCTCACATGCTCATATGAAATAGATAAGGTTGTTCAATTGAAAGAATTGAGTAAGCAATGAATTAAGTGCCTACCAAGTACTAGACACCATGCTAAGTGCTGAGGACATAAAAAGAAGCAAAAAAAAAAAAATAGTCCTTGCCCTGAAGGAGCTTACAATCTAATAGAACAAAAGGAGAGTTTTGAAAAGTGTGAGAGTATATAGCTTCCTGTTTCAAGAAGGGCTGATTTTCTGATCTTACCTTCAAATCAGGACCCTGATGCTGCCACTACTTTGATCCATCTCACTCCATTTCTTTTATACCAGCAATGGTAACTTCTAGCTTGGGAAGATCACTTTGGGTCAGAGATTAGGAGAGAGGGTAGAGTAGCCTTTCTGCTTGGGGAAGAGGCAGGCAATTTGTTTTTTGAAGGAAAGGAATAAATTGTGACCATCCCTGGAAGAGTTCCTTGTTTTGGCAAGGTGGGCCTAGTGTGCATTTAAGCCCTGCTTATTGCTTATGTATTCTAGTATATACGCAGACTCCATTGAATTTTGTTTATGGAATCAGGCTTCAGCTAAGTATCATAGTGGAGAGAATGCTGGGCTTGGAAAAAGAAAGACCTGAGTTTAAATTTGACCTTAGATCCTTCCTAGCTGTGTGACCCTGGACAAGTCATTCCATCTCTGTTGGCCTCAGTCTCCTCAAATGTACCATGGGGATAATAATAGTACACCTACCTCCCAGGGTTATAGGTGAGGGTGAAATGAGATATTTGTAAAGTTACTAGCATAGTGTCTGACACATAGTAAACATTTAATAAGTGCTTGTTTCTTTCCTTTCTTTCTTAACAGACCCCTGTGCTCGTCATTAATAATCAACCAAAACCATAACCCTGATGATGCTACTGGCTTTGTTGAAGTCCAGCCCAGGTGTTATGTTAACCTTCTCCATGTAACCTTTCTTGAATCCTCTAGATGAAAATGATTTCTCCCTTCTCAGATTTCTTGTGGCATTCTGCCTGGACTTATCTCTTATGCTAAACATGTTCTCCCACGAATCAGAATTATTTATGTCCATGTTCTCCCTCTCCCCTTGCTGCCCTCCCCCAAAGTTTGGAAGTTCCCTAAAAGTAGGATTGGTGTTGCTTCTGCCATAAAGAGACCAGAGAGGTGTTTTGTAAGGTATTTGACCTTATATATTTATTTTGTCCAGACCATGCAGTGACCCCTGGTGTAGAAAGTCCTTCCACCACTGTGCCCAAAGGGCTATAAAACTGTGCATACCCTTTGATCCAGCAATACTACTACTAGGGCTATATCCCAAAGAGATCATAAAAAGGGGAGAAGGACCCACATGTACAAAAATATTTATAGCAGCTCTTTTTGTGGTGGCCAAGAATTAGAAATTGAGGGGATGCCCATCATTTGGGGAATGGATAAACAAGAATACTATCGTTCCATAAGAAATGATGAGTAGGCAGATTTCAGAAAAACCTGAAAAGACTTGTATGAACTGATGCTGAGTGGAGTGAGTTGAACCAGGAAAACATTGTGCACAGTAACAGCAACACTGTGCAATGACCAGTTTTGAAAGACTTAGCTCTTCTCAGCAATGTAATGATCTAAGACAATTCCAAAAGACTCATGAGGGAAAATTGTTCATCCAAAAAAGGAACGATGGAATCAGAATGTAGATAGAAGCATGTGATTTTCTCTCTTTTCTCTTACATGTGGGTTTTCCCTTTGCTTCTAATTCTTCTTTACAGCATGGCTAATGTGGAAAAAAAAATAAAGTCACTCCACCAATTCATATCAGCCACCATTTTGTAACTTTTAGTCGGACAGTTGTTTGGAGCATAGAGTTTAACTGACTTGCCTTTGGTAAGACTAAGTATGTCTTAGATGAAGTACTTGAACTCATTCAAGTTCCTGATTCCATACTCTTTTCTCTACTCACCATTCTTTGTTGTGTTGCTAGGTTCTTAATAGATTTGTTGAATTGAATGTTTACTGCAAGATAGCATGGCATTGTGTTTAGGGCACCAGACATGAGATTAGGAAGACATGAATAGCGATCCAGCTTCAGACATTAATCATCTGTGTCATGCTAGGCAAGTCATTAAAACTCTTTGTGCCTCAGTTTCCTCATCTGTAAAATGAGAGGATCAGTTTTGATGGCCTCCAACATGCCTTCCAGCTCTAAATCCATAATTGTATAATCCCATATAATACTCCAGGAAAAGGCAGCATGACATAGAGGCTAGCAAGCTGTTTTGGGAGTCAGAATGACCAGGGTTCAAGCCCCATCTCTATGAATATTAATTGCAAAGCATGTGTTGATATGCAACCATAGAGATAGTTTTCTCACCTGGGCATTCTCTATAGCAATGAAACTATTGGGTCAATAGATTTAGAGCTGGAATGGATTTTGGAGGCTATTGAATCTAGATTTATAGATGTGAAAAATGAGACTCACACATGTTGTAACTTAGCCAGGGTTACCTGGCTAGGAAGTATCTGATGCAGGATTATAACTTGGGTCCAGCACTTTATCTACTGAGTGACCTATGTGTGGTTCCAAAACCAAAATCCACTGAAAGACCATTTTTCAACAGTTCATTCTGACTGAACTAAAGTAGAGCAATGCAAAATTTCAGTTAAGTCAAAGGATACCCTGGACTTTATTTACATTCTTAGTTTCTGTTGTCTGTACATATTGTAGCCACGTTGGATCAAGTAGCCCCTCAGGTGAGGACCAATGAGACTGATACCCATCAAAAAGGAAGGAGTTGAGGACAAAGCTAGAGGCAGCATCCATCCGTCCATCTGTCCATCTATCTATCTATCTATCTATCTATCTATCTATCTATCTATCTATCTATCTATCTATCTATCTATCTATCTATCTATCAGTCTGTCTGTCTGTCTGTCTGTCTGTCTATCTATCTATCCATCTGCCTGTCCATCCATCTCTCTGTCCATTTGTCCATCCATCTTTCTATCCATTTGTCCATCCATTTGTCTGTCTTTATCTTTTATCTATCTATCTATCTATCTATCTATCATCTATCTATCTATCTATCTATCTATCTATCTATCTATCTATCTATC
>NW_027187313.1:6143337-6161722 GCF_028583685.1 Petaurus breviceps papuanus | reverse complement strand
TCTATCTATCTATCTATCTATCTATCTATCTATCTATCTATCTATCTGTCTGTCTGTCTGTCTATTTATCTATCAAAAGAAGTCTTGAGATGCAAAGCTAGATGACTCCCCTCTATCATAGAATCTGTTCCCTCATCCCATTGGTTAGTCATCATGAATATTGGAGGTATAAACCTGAATCACTTTGCCTTTGATTTCTCTTTTTCCCTTTTATGAGTAAGCAGGCTAGCTGAGCAGGAGAAAGAGCCTTCTGTAACACACAATCTGTACTGGGAGATCAATAGCAGCTTAACATGCATTTTTGTCTAATATTCATGTTGGCAGGCCTTTGTAATAAAAATGCTGGTTTTAATGAAGTACATTAAAATGAGGAGATTCATAGCTTGACTGTGAGCTTTTATCACTACTGCCTTCCTCTGAGCTGTCAGAGAGAGCACAAGCCTGTTCTGTGGGAGGGAGGCAGAGGGATGTCATTTTAGGTACCACCAACCCCCTCCCCCCCAAATTCTGCTCCATTGCTGGGAAAGGCCATGTTATTGAGACATTTATTTCAATTGAATTCACTTCATTTCTTTAACAGAACGCCTTTTGGAGGAAGTATTTTTGCAAAATGTTTCACAAGGAAAGATATCAGGAAAACAAGTAAATATTCTGACATCCCATTACAGGGAGGAAAGAAGACCCTGGAGACCTGGGATTATAGAAGTGGTGCTTTGAGAGAAGTTAAGGGATCCACATACATAAAAGGGCAACCCCCAATGATTTGCTTCTATAGAAAGCGTGGAGGAGAATGAACCATTTGGGAAAGGAAAAGTCTAGAAATCACACCTTAATAGCAGTGGATAGAAGAGCTGAGAGTGCTGAGCTTCAAGAAGAAATGACTTAGGGCATACACGACAACTGTCTTAAAAATTTATGGAATAATTAATTTGTGTTATTCAAGAGAGAAGAATTATGAACCTTGTGTAGAGAGAGAGGTAGACTGGGGGTAGCAGAGGCAGGGCACTGGATTTGGGATCAGGGAGACCCTAGGTATAAAGCCTGAGCCAGACAGGACTTGTGTGTGTGACCCTGGGCAAGTCTTTTAATCTCTCAGAGACTCAGTTTCCTTATCTGTAAAATGAGGGGACAGATGGAATCTAAGGTGTCTTTCAGCTCAAATATTTGACCTTCTTAGCTTATAGGAAGGCAGACTTCAGCTGCACATAAAAAAGAGTAATTTCTAGTAATTAGGACCATTCAGCAATGGGATGCATTGCCTTGAGAGGTGGTTGGATAGCACTACTTGTGACTGCAAGTGTGCACGCAAAGTCTGAGAAATCATTTTAGATTGTGCCTTTTATTATTCATGTGACCATAGATCTGGAGAGGGAAGGGGCCTCAGAGGACATCTAGCAAGTGATACGATCAAGGTTACACAGGTAGTAATTGTAATGTAATGTAATGTAAAGGCAACTTCCCAAGGTTCAGAATAACAGCATAGGTGCTTTCCATTTTATTCAGTGACCAACCAAGAACAGAGAAGATCAAAACATGACATCATTCCAAATACAGCATTTACTAAGGGTGATTAAATAATCTCCAAGGACTACCCCACCCCAGGACCTTCCAATCATTCAATCAATTACAAAGTCCCTGGTCTAAATACTTCTCCACCCCTAGGCTATACCTTTATTTGTCAATCACAGAGCACAAAAAGGTCAAAAGTTCCCCACCCCTGGATCACAATTGAATCTACCCCAGAGTTATATCAAGTTTAAACACAGCACTTAATACCCAAATGGAGGTCTTTTCTTCATCTTGACACAAGGCAAGTTCTCAGCAATCTTAGTTCCTGGGGAGACAAGGCTTAGCAAGGCCACAAGATACATTGCCAGTCCCTCCATTAATTCATCCTCTGTCTGTAGAACAGTCCTAGAACCCCTGAAAACATTAGCAAAACCCTCTCCTAGGATTTCTGTAAACATACAACAAGAAAATCCTTCTTCAGGGCTTCTGAACCAACAGAAAGGTTCCCAGACCCCTGCAACAACAGCACTGTCCTTCACCAGTGGACAGTATTCACTCTGTCTGCAGGACAGTCTCCAGACCCCTGCAACAACAGCACTGTCCTTCACCAGTGGACAGTATCCACTCTCTGTCTGCAGGACAGTCTCAGGGCTTCTTAACCAAAATCCGGGTTCCAGGACTTCTTCAACAACAGGACTGTCTTTCACCAATGGACAAATCTGGCAAAACAACATCAAAACAGACAGACAAAGTACCAGCAAAACAGCCATGTCTCCTCAGTCCTTGGCAGCTCAGGGGGCAGGTCTCAAAAGTCCAGGGCAATTCAAAGAGGCCACCAGCAATTCTCTTAGTCTCTCTCCCTGCCTCCACGTGGGTGCTGCTTCCAAAAAAGGTCTTCCACCTCTCTCTTGTCTCTGCAAATCTAGGTCACCAGCTCCTCCCAGTTCAGGACTTTCTTTTCACATCAACAAGTCCATCCCACAGGTGGGATTAAGAAGCTCTGGGTTTTAACACAATCAATTTGAAAACCAAGCCCAATACAGGGGAATCTCTACATTCCATTACTATCACAGTAATCATAAGGGATGGGGCTTAAACTCAGTCAGAATCAGTGGTCTTTCCTCTGGACAATATTGCCTTCCACTGGTGGGTGACACAGTGGATAGAGCACTTGGTCTGGACTTAGGATGTCCTGATCAAATCCAGTCTCAGACACTTACTAGCTGGGCAACCCTGGGCAAGTTACTTAACCTCTATTTGCCTCAGTTTCCTTATCTGTAAAATGGGGAAAATAATAGCACCTTCCTCCAAGGAAAGTTGTGAGAATCAAATGAGGTAAATATAAAGTGGTTATCACAGTTTCTGGGACATGGTAAGCTATATATACACGTCAGCTATTATTATTATTATTATTCAACATTTTTAACATCTCCTGATATTAAAGAATTTCAGAGCATCAGATTGGACAAGACTTCAGAGTTCACCAGGTCCAACCCCTAACTGGTCAGAAATACTCTATTATACCCCCGTTAAGGGGTCCTCTAGCATTGGTTCAAAGACCTCCAGGAAGAGAAAACCAAGTGCCCCTCCAAATTGTCAGGTATTTATACATTCTATATATTGATAATTTTATTTGTACATGTGTTCTAGTATCAACATGAAATTTTCAACAACATTTTATTTAATTAGCATAAATGAGATTTCCTAGGAAGACATAGGAAGATAGAGGAGGCACATAGAAAAATCTCATTAACTAATTAAATTAAATTCATCTCATTAATATGGAAAATAGTCCCCAAAAGCTATTGAAAGCTTTTATTCCATATGAAACTGTCATAGCTAAAATTTATGCTAATTAAATGAAATGTTGTTGAAAATTTCATTTACTTCATTTCTTGAAAAAGGCCTAGTTAATAAGATTTTCTATGTGTCCAGATTTTAGGGACACCCTGTAGCATATAAGCCACTTGAGGGTAGGGACTGTTTCATTTTTGTCTTTGTGTACTCCAGCAATAAGCTATACCTGATATATTAGAGGACTTCGGGAATGTATGTCAATTGACTGAGTGATTGTAACCCTGTCCAACTCTGAAGTTGCTGAAATTTTAACTTCAGTGGCTCCTTGGAGTCAAGGATTATTTTTGTTGTTGCCTGTATTCCCAGCACTTTGCATGGTGCCTGGAACAAAGCATAGGCTTAAAAAATGCTTCTTTACTGACTGTCTTGCTCCACCTCTCCTTTGTCATGTTTTCCTCCTTGATCTAACATCACCACTGATATCAACATAAAACATTTACTTTTGGTTCTGGGAATATAAATTGGTATAAACCATGATCCTTGCCCTGAAGGGCTTAAAATCAAATTTCAGGAAGGGACTCTACCCCAACAGACAAAAACTATATAAAGCTATCTAAGTCACGTGCTAAATCAGTTGAGGGGCAGCTAGGTAAGGCAGTAGATAGAGTAATGGATCTGGAGTCAGGAAGACCTGAGTTCAAATCTAGCCTCAGACACTTACTAGCTGTGTGACTCTGGGCAAGTCACTTAACCCTCAGTTTCCTCATCTGTAAAATGAGCTGGAGAAGGAAATGGCAAACCACTCCAGTATATCTGCCAAGAAAACCTCAGATGTGGTCAGGAAGAGCCAGACATGGCTGAAATGGCTGAATAAAGTCAGTGAGGCAGGCAGTGAATCTCAAAGGAGTGTTGGTATGGAGGAGAGAGAGAGAGATGCTTGGGGTGGTCATGGGAAGTTTCACAGAGCATCCAAAGAATGGGGATAGCTCTTTAAGGATGGGTAGACCTTCAATCATTGGAGGAAGTGGGGAAGAATTCTAGTCCTAACCTCTTTTCTGGTCTCTAGCATGTCATCACCAGCTAACTACAAAACACTTTGAACCGACTGTCTTGTAGGCATCTTAAATTCAACATGTCCAAAGCTGAACTGATTATCTTTTCCTTCAAACCCTCCCATCTTACAATCTTCCATACTGCTGTCCAGGGCACCATGATCTTCCCATTTACCCAGTCTTGCAATGTCACCCTCCAATCTTCCCTCACATTCACCCCACGTAGCCAATATTTTGCCAGCTCTTGTCATTTTTACCCTCTATCCCTTCCCCTTATGTGTCCTTTTTATAGCTGCTACCCTCTTTCAGGCTCTCATCACCTTATGCCTGGTCTATGGTACTAACCTTCCCATTGACCTTCATGTCTCAGTTTTCTCCAATCTGGCCCATATTCACTCAGTTGCCAAATCAATCTTCCTAAAATACAGGTACGTCTATATTACCTGTCTACTCAATAACTTCATTGGCTCCCTATTACCTCCAGTATGACATGTAACTTTCACTCATTTTCTCAACCTGGGCCCTTCCTTCTTTGCCAGTCTTACATTTATTCCCCTCTAAGTACTCTATGATACAGCTACGTTGGCCTTCTTGCTGTTCCTGGCCCATGAGTGTCTGGGTTTTTTGTTGGTTATACCTCCTGCCTGGAATGTTCTCTCTCTTCCCCTTGGTCTTGTGGTTTCCCCGTTTTTCTTCCAGACTCACCTAATATCTCTCCTTCTGCAGGAGGTCTTTCCCAGTCCCCTTTCTACTTCCTAATGGCGACAGGCTTCCTTCTGAGATCATCTTTCAGTTGTTTACATCACCTTCCTCATCAGAATGTGAGCTTCTTGAGGGGAGGGACTATGTTTTTTTACCTTTCTTTGTAGCCTTAGAGCTTAGCCCTGTTCCTAGAACATAGTAAGTGCTTAATAAAGGCTTATTGTTGTTGTCATTCTTGGAGTAGAGGGAGGCAACAAGTAGCTTTAGGCACCTGCTTTGTGTGTAGAACCAGAGGTTTCCTGTTGGTGGGACCCCAGATTCCAATGCACTTGTAGGTGGGTTAATTTGGCCATAATAACCCTCTGTCCATCAATGAAAGCTCCTCTATTTCTTCTTCTCTTAGTTCTCCTACTTTGATTCTTTTCACAGAGATCTTCAGAATTCTTAGCACGAATCTAGCATTTTACAATAATTAACTACCCCCACAAAAGAGTCTACTGGGAGGTTTGTGAATAGACTAGGCTCAAATACTAGCAAAAAAGAAGTAATAGAATTAGTGCCTGAAGGGACCTTGGAGATCATCTAATCCAATACCCCTGATTTACAAGTGAGGAAACTGAGGCCTGGAGAGGCCAAGGGGCATAGTCACATTCCTTTGCACAGTAAGTAACAGAGCCAGCCCATTAACCCAGCCATTCTGACAAAACCCAGCCTCTTTCCACTGTAACATTTTGCCTCATAATTGTCCTGAGCCCACCCAGAATTTCCAAGATGGAGCCAGGGCTTTGGTGTAAGGTCACGGGACTGGCATCTCCCCTTATCTTCTTCCTTACTTGTTTCATTGCAAGAAGGAAATGGAAACAGTGGCCAAATGAACCTGCCTCTATCTCCAGTAAGAGGAACCTTGCTCTTGCACAGTTAAATTATTTGTGAACTACTGAAATGTAGAGAATGTAGGAACATGAAACTAAGCATAAATCACTCAACAGGTCAGCATTTTTTTCTTCACCTGAGCATCTGTCTGTTGCATCTGCAGTCTCCAGCAGAGCAGTTTTGAAGTCTGAATAGAAGGGAGTGAACAATAGGGTGACAGCAGATGTTATCACCATGTTAGGCTATATATCTGCAACTAGGGGTATACTGAGAACAACTATGTGATTTGCAGTGGGTACTGATGGGAAAAACTTCTGACAAATACAAAGGTGCACATACTTGAGGTAACTTCAGTTTCCTCGGTCCCTATGGACTTCTGGGGGCCCTCACCAGTCATCTTGATTTATGCCTTAGCACTGGACTCATGTGACTCTGGGGAAGAGTGAGGCTGATAATTGTGCCCAGCTCTGCCTCACTTAAATCCAATTCACTTGCAAGCCAAGACACCACCCTCCCAATGTCATAGATTCTCTGGCTTTCACTGATTGGCCAGCAATAGGTCTAGTGCAAGCTTCACCCACTCATTGTTTGGGGTTTGATGACTCAGAGTGAGTGTAGAGAGCAAAAGCTTCTGTTCCAACCAGAAATTTTGAGGGTCTTTCCCTCTCAGCATGATTCTTTTGGGAAGGCAAACTAGGCCATCTTTCGTCTCCAATTTAACCTAGTTTTTAATCACTGAAAGGGCTCTGCCTCAGACAAACTGAGACCTGGGAAAGACCATCACTTAAAAAGGCCACAGTTTCCCCTTGGAACCTCAGTCCTCTTCACTTTTGTCTTGACACTGGACTCAGATGACTCTGGAGGAGCCCATTGAGGAAGATGACTTTAGGCAGCTAGACCTCTTGTAAATCCAATTCACTTGCAAATCAAGATACTACCCTCCTGATGTCCTTGGTCTTCTTCAAGAATAAAGGATGAACAACAATGGATTTCTGACCCAGGAACATCCCTGCACCACTGCAGCCCTCTTCTCCTATTGGTGAGTTCCTTCAGGAACTTCCATTTTGAGGAAGGGTCTAGGCCCACCATCTTTCATTCCCCTCTTGGCTCTGCTTTGGACTCTCTGGCCTTCACCAGCTTGGCTCTGAATGGGAATCTTCACCTCATCTTCTTGCTTTTCCTCTCCTTTCCTGTGTTGCCTTCCTCCATTAGAATGTAAGCTCCTTGAGGGCAGGAGATTTTTGCTTCTATTTGTAGTCTCAGTGCTAACTACAGTGTCTGGTACATTGTAAATACTTAAATGCTTGATAATTTCCTCCACCCTTCCATCCATTAATCCATCCACCCCACAAATAATAATTTAGCATCACCTTTGTGCTATATGAGGTCTTTGGGCAGATATAACTTTAGACAAAGAAACGTTCCCACTCTCATTCCCCTTTGTGGGGGAAGAAAACACATACAGATAATTATAATTCATAATAATTAATGTTAAGTGCCCTAGAAACTTATCTTCCAAAATACTATTTGAGGCCCAAGCTAGCTATGTCCAATTATTTGAAAGGAATGTGATGTTGAAGAGGAATTATATTTAAATTTGTAGGAATAGATTTAGATTGTTAAAGCAGTTAACCAGCATTTACTAAGCACCCATTACATGTCAGGCATTGTGTTAATCATTGGGGATATGAAGAAAGAAAAAAGACAGTTCTTGCTCTCCTGGAACTTCTAATCTAACATAGTCGAGTCCATATATTACAGATGAGGAAACCAAGGCGCAGAGAACTGAAATTATCTGATGGAGGTCACATTAGTAGCAAGTAGCAGAATTTGTGTTCAAATTAAGGCCCTCTGCTTCTAAAGTTATGCCTAGTATTGTCGAAATACAAGTAGGATTTATGGAAGAAAGCTGCAGAGAAGCAGATTTGGGATCAATATAAGAACAATTTCCTAGCAATTGTTGTTTGTGGTAGTGATGAGTCATTTTTCAGTGATGTCTGACTCTCTGTGATACATTTGGGGTTTTCTTGGTGAAGATACTGGAATGATTTATCATTTCCTTCTCCAGCTCATTTTACAGATTAGGGAACTGAGGCAAACAGGATTAAGTGACTTGCCCAGGGTCACACAGTAAGTGTCTGAGGTCAGGTTTGAACTCAAGAAGATGAGTCTTCCTGACTTCAGGCCTGGTGCCCTGTCCACCTGGATGAACAATAGAGAGGTTGGCTTTCTTGAATAAAGAGCACCCAAATGTTTTTATATTTTTTTGTATGAAATACCAGCAAAAGCACAAATGGAACTCTGCAAGGATAAATGAGGTAATAATAGCTATGAATCACTTTGAATTGTTGGGTAGAAAGGCACCATATAAATTGGGACATGTTATTATGCATATAATATATATATATATATATAGATAGATAGATAGATAGATAGATAGATAGATAGATATACATAGATAGATATTGTACATCTATTTGCAGTGAAACCCACGTATGCCGTTCCTACTAACAACATCTTCTTTCCCGGTTCCCTTTCAAGGGGAGATACTCCAGTTTTATATATTCCATGAATACTTTGAGAAACCTGCTTAGAATATTTTTGCTGATGAATTTTTCCGAGATGTAAGGTTTGTCATTTTGAAGACCTGTTCTCACGTAACCCCACAGGAAGCAGGCTGCCTTTAACTCCTCATTGTGATTCCATCTACATTCAAACTCTTCGGCATCATCTGTTTATCTGAGGCATTAACCAATTTCTCATTCATTTGTATTGTTTGGAGAATGCTGGGTATAGTCTTTGGCCAATACATGGGGAAGCTGCTCCATGCCCAGTGGAGTGCCTTGCCTAATGAAGATGGACAAACCCAGCACAGCAGAAATGGTACAAATAAGAGGGAGAGAGAGGCTGCTGCTGACACGGACAGCAGGATAAGAAATTTGAGTTTCAGGAGGAATTGGAAAACTGGGGGAAAGTACATTTGTCAAGCAAAAGGGTGAGGGGCACATCCATATGGATGGCACAACTCTGCCCAGAGGTTGTCGATTTGCCCCCCAGATCTGCTGTGCCTAAAGCCTGAGCATGGTCTGGATTCGGGTTTTTAGTATACACTGAATGAGAAAGACTGAGAGAAAAGTGATGATAAGCTTGGGCTAAGGCATCCTTGTTGGAATCTAAAGACATTTTAAAATTCTTTCAAAACAAATATGCTTTCTATGGTAACTTTACTTTTTTTTTTCAATGTGGTGTTGTAAATTGAGAGCTTATCTTGGATTAAGGAGGATCTGACCAAGTCCTGCATCTGATAGATATTAGTTGTGTGACCCTGGGCAAATCATATCCTATATAACCTGCAGAACAAGTATTGATCTTTATTAGGGGCTCACTATACCAATGAAGGTGGCAGCTGGGTGGCACAGTAGATAAAGTGATAGCCCTGGAGTCAGGAAGACCCTGAATTCAATTATAGCCTTAGACATTTACTAGCTGTGTGACCTTGGTCAAGTCATATAACCCTGTTTGCCTCAGTTTTCTCATTGGTAAAATGAGCTGGAGAAGAAAATGGCAAACCACTACAGTATCTTTGCCAAGAAAACCCCAAATGGGGTCATGAAGAGTTGGACGTGACTGAAATGACTGAACAAGGAGAACAACATAATTAAATCACAGGTTTAGTCAACTCTGACATGCACTGACTATGTGACTTTGAGCAAGCCACGTAACCTCTGAGGCATATTTATAAGTCTAAAAATTCCAGGGTAGGTGTTGACTGGCATTGGAAGAAGGAATTTCTTTACTCTTATACTGATGAAATCTCAAGTTTGGTGAAAAAAAAATCAGTGACTTCTTGTATTATTTTTCTGTCAAAATCATCTCATTTTAGAAGTAGAGTCCATGAATGAGTCAATCAGTCTCTATCTCTCTCTTTCTCTCTCTCTCTCCTCTCAATCTCTGTCCCTTGATTCCTCTGTCTCTCTGTCTCTCAAATCTCTCCCTCTTTCTCCTTTACTCTCTGTCTCCCTCCCTTTTCCCTCTCTCCATTTTCACCCGTGTGTGTATATATGTGTGTGTATCTTCATCCATCCATCCATCCATCCATCCATCCATCCATCCATCCATCCATCCATCCATCTACCTATCTATCTATCTAGCCATCTACACACACACAGGGGTTTTTATATCTGAAGCAATATGATAATTACACAATCACTCTCTAAAGAGAAACATTACAGCACAGTCAATAATAGATAGTGTTGGGCTTGGAGTCAGAGGATCTGCTCTTGCCTCGGACATATACTAGCTATGGAACAATGTGCAAATCACTTAAGCTATCTCAGCCTCAGTCTCCTCATCTATAAAATGGATTATGATGCCTATGAGACCTGGCTCATAGAGTTTCTGTAAGGTTCAAAAGAGATATTGTACATAGAATACTTTATAAAGTTTCAAACTCTTGATAAATATCTGCTATTATTTTCTATGGAGAGTCAACTCTTTGCTCCATCCATGGGAGGATTCTCCATAGCAAATCCTTAATCCCAGACTGCTGTGTGCAGCTCTGCCACCCAGACCACTTTGCAACTGCCTTCTTTTGTTGTTCTTTTGTATAGGCTCAGGACATGTGGTTTTATTTTAATATTGCTCTAAGCTAAATACAATTGGGAGGTTAAATCTGCTACAAAAAGGGTCACATAATTCATTCTAAAGCCAAAAATAAATTATTCTTTTGGATTATATGTTATTGCTGTCTTGGATTATCCACTCCACTGGTTCTCCTCATTCATGTGGATAATTGAGAAATTTACACATATATCCCCACCAAGCATGTGGACCACCAGTAAACACAAATGCACTTGCAGCTAGTGTGTATCTATCTCTTTATATGTCTGCACAGGCTGATATAGTTGGAAAGAAAACAATAGATCGGGGAGGGGATGGAGCCTGCTGATCTGTGGGGAATGAACTGAGAAAAGGAGCAGGAAGCAATTGAGAACATAGACGGGGGTCTAATCCAAACACTGATTGACTGTCTGACCTTGTGCAAGTCATTTAACCTTGGTGTACTTCCATTTATCCATCTTATTGTGTACTTAGTAAACATTCAATTACCTTTTAAGAGTGGTTCAGGAAGGAGGGCAGATCCACCCAATCCCACAACTTTGTCTTCACATCCACTCAGCAAAAGCTTTTATTTGGAGGGCATATTCCTTTTATTCCAATAAACCTGGAATTAACACTTTCCTTCACAACATCAACTGGAATTCATGGTGAGAAATTTTGAATTATGTTCACTGATACTATAAAATTTATTGCACTCTAGATCCTAAGTACAGAAAGGGAATTCTTTAGGTGAAGACAACTACTGTCTATGCTATTGAATGAACTCAGTGGGCTATCTTCTCTTGACTTTATGACTTTAGAAGAAATAATGCTGAAACCATCCACATTCATGTCCTATTCCACTTTTGCCCAATAACATACATTTTCTCTTCTTTTTTTTATCAATATATTTTTTCTTGCTATCACTTTCATTTCAAATATAGTCCTCTTCTTCCCCTTCCCAGAGAGCCATTCCTTGTAACATTATAAAAAAAGAAGGAAAAAATCATTTAAGCAAACCTAACAATCCATTAACTTAGTCTAACACTATATACAGTATTCCATACCCATAGTCTTTCATTCTCCAAAGAGAGGAAGGCTTTTTCTTTTAATCTCTTCTGTAGGGCTTAGTTTAATTATTCTAAGTACATAGTCTTCAATTTGGGATTTTGGTTGTTTTGGCTTATCATTATTTCTATCTGCATTTTTTTGTAGTCATATTATTTTCTTGGGCAAATAGCACACACATTTCTATCTAGAAAGTTGGCTATGATAAGAGGTCTATTATGTGTTGTAATGGCAAAGGCAATGGATTTGTATTTGCTGGACCTGGTTTGAATCCTGAAGCTTCTACCTAACAGATGGGAAAAGCCATTGAAACTCTACCAGCCTCAGTTTCTTCATCTATAAAAAGAAGTAGTTGGACTACATGATTGTTAATATTTCTTTTAACTCTCTTCTCTATGAATAATCTGGATATAGAACACTGTTTTTCTCTGATTAAAGCCAACTGGCTTAGATGGTGATCAAACACAGGACCTTGGGTTCTCAGCACCAAGACTCAATTAATAAACTGCAGAAATAATTGTGTATGATAACTCCATTTTGGTGGATCCACACTCTGCATGTGCTTGTTTATGTTTTCCCATAAATCCTTCACCCAAATTTTGAGGATCAAAATTTCTAAGGATCAGTGGTTTCCAAAGAGGGGCTTTTCAGTGAGTGTGAAACAATTGGGTTCATGGCATGTCTTCAGGGAGTACCCAATTGGAAGGCAGAAAAATGGATCCCATAGCACTCTTCCTATACTAGTCAATCACAGAGCTTGAATTTAACACAGCTATACTCTCCCCTTTACCCATTTCCATCATTATTTCTCTTCCTTCAGCTTTTCTCCTATGATTGTGTAAATTTCCACCTTCTCTTTTGCTCATAGTATAGGCCCTAATACCTTGATCACTCTAAGCAGCTACATAGGTACCATTTAGATTTGGGTAGGAGAGAGTAAGCTTCATGGGATAAGGAAGTATGGATATTTTGGGATCTGCACTGCAGATCTTATTACATTATCTCCCTCTCTGTCCCCAAAACCTCCCATTCCTTTTCCTAAATTATTTTGATCAAGGGTACCATCATCTTTCTAATCTCTAAGATTTTTAACCTCTTCATCATCCTTCATTCTTCCCTCTACTCTACCTGTTCTATGCCCTTCAAAGTTAACAAATCTAATGGAGTTTTCTCAATCTTTCTCCTTCATAACTTTTCTACAGCTTTTGAAACTACTATCCTCTCTTCTTGGATGGTTACTTTTTATGCTTTGGATTACTGAAAATTATGTAGGTAACCTATGAAAGGTCTTATATCTGAACACTACTTGAAAAACTGAACTTGGAGTCAGGAAGGTCTCAGTTCAAACCCTGATTCAAATACTCAGTACCTGTGTGATCTTGGTCAAGTCATTTAACTTCTTTGTTTCCACAATTACAAAATGAGAGGGTTGGATTTAGAGACCTCAGAGGTCTCTTTTAGATCTCCATCTATGAACCTATGAGTCCAACATATTTTAAAATGTTCCTAATGAAGTGTTTCAGTAGGTTTGGAACCCATAAAATATAAAAACGATATTTTCAATTATATTATTATATATTTATTTGTATATTCATTATGATATATTCAAATTATATTATTAAAATAGCTTTTAAATTAGATTGTAAGAACATCTTCTTGATACAAGAGAAGATAGAATTTTATTATATTTCATAAAAAATCTTTGTATAATTGATAGAATTGATTGAAAAAAGTGATTTAGTTAGCAGCCCACAACACAGTTCTTCTATTTGTAGCTTACATATCTTTGAGGTGTATCTTTTTGAGCTATGACAATCATTAAAACTAACTATCAATTTAATTGAACAGTGAATCAGACCTTCATCTCCTATATCACAAAATGGTAATCTAAGATTAAAAAAAATAATAAAGTATGTTGAATCAATCATGTTGTTCTCACTAAAATATTATTAACACAGTTAATATTAGTGGCAGCAAATATTTTATCTCATTGTTTTAAAATTCTATTTTTGTATAAATGTATACAATTATTAGCTCTGTAGTACACGAATATAATTTACAAATAAGCAAATATACACATATTGGGGAACATTATTTAAATCATTGATAGAGGTGAATCATTCTAAGTCAGGATACCATGGCTTTTGATAGCTTGGCATGATATGGGTTTCCATGGGTCATCCCTCACTCTCAAGATCATGAATTAAGAACTAGAATAGACCTTAGAGGTCATCTAGTTAAACTCATTCATTTTATAGATAAGGAAATTGAGGCCTAGAAATGTTAAGTAATTTGCCCAAGGTCACATGCCTGGTAGTCACCAGACACAGGATTGGAGCAAAAGTCCTTTGACTAATAACCCAAACAGGACAAACTGGGTGGATGACAAATGCCTCTTGTTTAGACTATGATATGCAATTAGAAGAACAGCACTTTGAGCTGGTACATTGGTTGACATATTATAGACAAACACTGCCAATGGATAGTGATGTGGGCCCAAAATTGAACAAAAGGAAGAGAACGGACTGGATTATATTAGGGAAATTTTTCAGCCCTTTCAACAACCCTAAACTTCATTCTGAAATTTAAAAAAAAAAGCAACCTCATTGTTCTAAAATCAACATTCTTTGGGTGATGCTATTTAGCTATGAATAATAGAACATCACTATCTCTGGGAGAATCAGAATTGTAGGTCACCCAAAGACAAATGGTGAGACACATGGTGGGAATAAATGTTGTAGCCTATTATTAGTGACAAATGGTATATAAGAAATAGTGTAAAAGTTTTCGGCCAAAAGGTGAAAGGAAGTGAGCTGAACATGTAACAAGAGAAAGAAATAACAGGCTGACACTTCATGTATTACATTCATATTCACCTAAGGTTAAGAGACCAATAAGTAGGTCTCCAGAAAATTGGGTGGTCCTCTATGGAATATTCATGGGAGGCCACCATGAAGAAATAATCAGGATGAGAAAGAATAGGTTGGTTGCAATCTCATGCCAATGGACACTTTATCAATATCAGTGAGATAATGAATCTGTTGAAGCATTAGAAAAATCATTTTATCTGATTCATTTCTAATTTTGGGAATCAACGGTTCTGACATTCCTCCCAGTATAAGCCTTTATTTCAATAATGGAGACAGAAATCCAGAAGCCATACTCAATCTAGGAAATTCACTGATTAGATGATGAGCTGCTAAAGAAAGAGTAAAGGGTAGTGATGGCAGTGATCTAGCCCTTAGTACAACAGACACTTGACAGAAGGTGCAGATGAAACCCTGCCTGAGGATGCATAGGAAAGGGAGGTACCAGACACACTGGAAACTTACAGAACATGGGAAGGGGAAAAATCACGTATTTTCATTAGCGCTAGGGTGACTTTCTCATCAGCTGGTTTACCGTATCTCTAAAGATTATATTTCTTGTTGTCCAGTTGTTTCAGTCACGCCTAACTCTTCTGACCCCATTTGGGGTTTTCTAGGCAAAGATACTAGAATGGCTTACCATTTCCTTCTCCATCTCATTTTATAGATGAGGAAACTGAGGCAAACAGGGTTAAGTGATTTGCCCAGAGTCACACAGCTGGTAAGTGCCTCAGGACAGATTTGAACTCAGGTCCTCCTGATTCCAGGGCTGATGCTTTATCCACTGTGCCACCTAGATGCCCTAAAGACTATATATCCTGCAAGAATCAGTGGAACTAATTATCTGATATTATACATCTGTTTATATCTCCACTTCATCCCATTAGGTTAATACAGACTGAAAATTCTGGTTGTACACTACAGTTGGAAGGTCTGCAACACAGTACTAATCAGGTTGTTGCTTGCTTGAAGGGATGGAATCCTATCACTTTTTTATGTGAACTAAATTAATGAAACCATGCCTTATCTGTCTTCAATTCAATTCAGCAAAAATTTAGGAACCGTCTTGGCTTCATAACCAGTGCAAAGCATTAAGGTTCTAGGGATAAAAAAGACAAGAATCAAATAGTTATTGCTCTCAAAAATCAGAGGCATTTGACATGTACCTACATAATTATAATTCAAAATAGAGTGTAGAAAGGACAAAGGCAAGATTCAAAAAAGAATCCTAGGGATATCTGGGGAGGGGGATGGGAACCACTAATAGCTGGCAGGATAAGGGAAGGCTTTATGGAGGAGGTGGCAGCTTTGAGTAGATGAAGAAAATGAAAGGTGGAGGTGAGAAAGGAGTTTATTCTAGGTATGGAAGATAACTTATAAAAATACACACAGGAGAAGGGGCAGAGCAAAGATGGTGGAATACAGGCTGGGATTCAGTTGAATTCTCCCAATATTCTTCTCCAAACAACTTTAATATAATGCTTCAAATCAAATTTTGGAGTAGCTGAGTCAACAAAAGTTCATAGAGAGACATTTTTTTCCCAGTCTAAGACAACTTAGGAGTATGGTAGGAGCAGCAGTGGTAGGCCTTGGAGCTAGCTGCAATAGTAGCAGCAGCAGCAGCTTCAGGAGCTCTCAGCCCAGAGACAGTAATGGGGTTGCATGATTGGTCAGACAGAGATTGCAGGCGACCCTTTGCTAGAATTTGGTGCAGCTGGCACTGATTGGCAATTCTACTGCTCACACACAATTCAGGGTCACAACTGCAGGGTGGAGATGAGAGCTTGTGGTGGGTTACAAGGAAGCAGAGATCCTGAATTCCAGGGCTAAGAAAAGCACTAGCACTTGAGGCTGAATGAAGCAGGGGCTTTTTCTGGGTAAAGACCAGAAAGCAGACCAGGAGTAGTGACCCTGCCTCTCCCAGGCTAACACCACCTTGGAAGCACCAAGAACTTGTAGACCCCTAGAACTAGCTCCAAAACTAGCAGCATAAAAAAGCCTGATGCTTGGAACAGTGCCTTCCCACCCCAAGGTGAATAGAGTCCAACTTTAACATAAAGTTCAAAGGGAAGAATAGACAGGGAAAGTGAGCAAAAAACAACAAAAAGAGAACTTGACATAAAAAGCTACTATGGTGGTAGGGAAGACACAAGACAAATTTAGAAGATAACAATGTGAAAACAACAACAAGCAAAGACTCAAAGTAAAATGCTAATTGAACCCAAGGCTAGCAAGAATCCCTGGAAGAGTTAAAGAGATAAAAGTGGTAGCAGAAAAATTAGGAAAAGAAATGATACTGATACAAGAAAATTATGAAAAGAATCAATGGCTTAAGTAAAGGTGGCACAAAAATGCTGAAGAAAATAACAACTTAAAAAAACAGAATCAACTGATGGAAAAAGAGGCACAAAAATTCACTGAAGAAATGAACTTCTTAAAAGGCAGAATTAGCTATATGGGAAAAGATGTACAAAACTCACTGAAGGAAATAATTCCTTAAAAATTAGAATTGGGCAAGTGGAAGCTAATTACTCCATGAGATTTTATGAAACAATAAATCAAAATCAAAAGAATGAAAAAAATAGAAGAAAATGTGAAATATCTTATTGAAAAAATAACTGATTTGGAAATAGATTGAGGAGAGATAATTTAAGAATTATTGAAAGCCATAACCAAAACAAAATAGACTAGATATCACATTTCAAGAAATTATGAAAGAAAACTACCTTGGTATCTTAAATCTAGAGGATAAATAGCAATTGAAAGACTATTCCAATCACCTCCTGAAAGAGATCCCAATAGGAAAAATTCCAGAAATATTATAGCCAAATTCCAGAGCTGACAGGTCAAGGAGAAAATATTACAAACATCCAGAAAGAAACAATTAAAATATCATGGAGCCATAGTTGGGATTACACAAGATCTAGCAGCTTCCAGGTTAAAGGAGCATGATATTGGAATATGATATTCCAGAGGGTAAAGGAGATAGGATTACAACCAAAAATAACCTACTCAGCAAAACTGAGTATAATAATTGTCAGATGGGTAAACCAAGGCACAGAGAAATTTAGAGATTTGACTATAATCAGACAACTAGCAAGTGTCAAAAACAGGATTCAAACCACATCTTTGTTGACTCTGAATCCAGGACTATATACATAATGCTACACTCCCTTCCGATTTCTGTCCTATATATATAGCCAGAGAAAGAAGCCATAGAGAAACTTTTCCTAGAGTTTGTCCTGGGGGCATCTGCAGCATTTGCTTGTATAGGAGGAAACTTTATCTTGCTGAAAGTAATAAAACAAGGTTAATTTTATCCATATTTGTTCTAAGCTCCTAATGCACAATAGGAGGCAATTAATGACCATCTGAGTCGTGTCTTATTAAATTTAAAAAGATAAAGCGAACTGCTTGAGGTATGAGTTTGTAAGATGCCACAGAATAATGAAGAAAATGCCAATTAGAGTTTACTGAGCAAAGAATAGAAAAGCCTTGAGATTAGTTCACTGTTGAGCACACCAAGAAATATCTTTTCTAGTTCATTGTGCAATAACAAGAACCCTGGTCTGTGGGCAAACAGATTGCATGAAGTAACATAATTGCTTCAACTGCAAATCTTCACATTGGTGGGAGTAAAATTCACTGGAATTTCTCTGAGGTTCTGCAGCATTTGGATAAATGTCCTACCAGTTTCGATTGCCATCTGAGGCAGGAACCAGGAGTGCAGAAATGCAAGTGAGAAAGTCTTCTTATGATGTATCCAGATTATATCCAGGTGGAAAAATTGGACTGTGAGTGTATAGTGTGTAGTGTGTGTGTGTGTGTGTGTGTGTGAGAGAGAGAGAGAGACAGAGAGAGAGAGAGAGAAAGAGAGAGAGAGAGAGAGAGAGAGAGAGAGAGAGACAGAGAGAGAGA